>NC_142742.1:10855000-10995000 GCF_051943395.1 Hippocampus bargibanti | reverse complement strand
GTTGAATTTGTTTAACATGGTGTCCAACTGTTGCAGAAGGAGTGAGGTCAGTCAGAGTGCTGCTTCGCCAAGCTGAGGTCTCGCGTCTCACCCAATCCCTGCCCCTTTCTGAGCACCCTTGCTTCCAAAAGTCTCACGGTACAGCACTAAAGCAGCTCCAAGAATCAGACCTTGGCCTCCAGCATCTCCAGGAACAGTTTGTGCATGGGCACCTTGCCCTGCACCTTGATGCTATAAAAATGCTGCACGGCCTTGGTGGCCGTCTGCCGCAGCAAGGGCAGCGTCATGAGCAGTTTTCCCGCTCGCCGCGGATCCTCTGGGTGCTGGCTGCTCTCGTAGTCCTGCAGGGCCTCGTGCAGAGCGTCCTGCAGCTTCTGGACCGCCTCCATATCCTCTATGTGCATGGAGTCTATTCAGATGGACAAGATTGAAGAAGAGTAAAAAATGTGCCATTCCCTTGAACACACCGATATCAATGGTAGGGAGGTGGATCTTTGAAAATTAAACCTTGTGATTGATATGAAGTGCTATCAGAGCAGTGAGGTGAGGTAGGGAACACGTTATCAGTATATTTCAACCACAGACAGGACAAAGAACGGATCATAAAAAAAACAACTATGTGTGCTTTGTTTTATTTATTTCCTTCTACTCTTTGCGGTGCTGCGCAGCTTATTAAAATGGCCTTTGACCGCCCACACTGAAAATCAATGTTATCCCGCAGTAACAATGACATGAATCGTGGGCTGATAGCACACATTAAAAACCCCGTTTGGGAAAGACAGACAATTATTAGGAGATAAAATGGGGGCTCCATTAGAGAATTGGGCGCCATATGCAAGTCTGTGATGAATGTGACACAATTAATTTTCCTGCCTACTTACTTTTTATGTTGCAAGGGAAAAACTTGTTTCTTTTAGATCATTCAAATATGCGGATTTCAATGTGCTCTTGACAAGTCTTTTTCAAGATTACTCTCCTCCAATGCTCCTCTACTGAAAGCCAAGTTCAATTTCAAAGTACAGTAAAGTCTCGTTATATCGATATTCAAGGGAGTCCAAAAAATATCGATTTAACCGGGACTATCGATATATCCGATCCTGCGCCGAACTGCATTAAACAAAAGCCGCCAAAAGAGGGCAGCCAAGCGCCATATAAGAAACGGAGCTGGCCATTAGCTCCCTTTTTTTGGGTGAGAGATGTTCCCCCAATGTTGCCTCAAAATGGCACATATAATTCTTTAATGATTGTAAACATGTATGCTTTAATCTTCAGAACTACAGTGTATTTGAAACATATTCATAACTGGATGTGTAACAAGAAAGCATATTATCCGAATCTGAAGCCATTGTTTGGATTCACAAGCAATGCAAGACGTCTTGGCGTGAAGTCATTTTTATTTGCATTTGAATAAAAAGTGACATCGGCTGTCCTTTAATACACAGTATGGAATGTTAATAATTTTCAAAATCATCGCGCTTCAGCAGACAAAACAAGAAACATTGTTGCAAAAAACGATTGCATTCATATACAGTACAGTGGGCATGTACATAACACAACAGGGAAACTGCAACGCTTACATCTTACTGTATTATGTATACAATTTAAAAAACTCATCAATCTTCTTCTGCTTCCCATTTTTACCTTTTAACACAAACACTTCAATCTCGTCTGCTACAGAAGAGCTAGCGTCTGAAAATGAAAATGGCTCTGCTACACGGGTGCTGGGCACGTAACCAAGTCACCTGACCATGTCGACCAATGGCGCGACTGATGGCGTGACACGTAACCAAGACACGTGACCAAGTTGACCAATGGCGCGACCGATGGCGTGTCACGTGACAAAGTCACACGGCCAAGTCGACCAATAGCGCGACCGATGGCGGCTCATGTGACCAAGTCGACCAATGGCGCGACCGATGGCGGCTCACGTAACAAGACACTTGACCAATGGCGCGACGGATATATCGATATAAACAACAAAAATGGCCGGCGGGGGATGAAAAGGAGCACCGTAATAACCGGATTATCGTAATAACCGGGTATCGTACTAAACGGTACTAATTATACATAAAAAGACTAGAAATGTGCAAGGGAAATGAAAATAGTATCGTAATAAGCGGTACTATCGATATAACCGATATCGATATAACGAGACTTTACTGTAGTTAAATGGTCGTGACAAATAAACAGCGAGAAGGAAGCACATTTTGCATCATCACAAGAACATTGTGTTCAGTGAGAGTGTGAGAACTTAATACTGAAAGTATATGAATCAACTTCAATGTATTTAAAGATGAAGTTCTCAAATGTGAGGCCCGGGGCCGTTTGTGGCCAGCATGCTGATGTTTTGTGGCCTTCTACTTGACCCTTTCCAGGACAGCTGTTACAGCAGTGTACAGCTTAATAAGTGTTCATCATATAAGGTGCATAGAGTGGTTCATTCAAAAGAAATATTGAACGATTTGGATTTGATGTCCTTTTTTGGATTGAAAAAACTGAACCCCTTATCTCATGGAATTTTGCGGACCAGGTGCACTAAGACTCACTCTCCGGGGATTTTTATTTAAGTTGAGTTTGACACCCCTGGGTTAAACCATACAATGTACAACGGGTAAAACCTTCCATCCATCCATTTTCCAGACAGCTTTATCTTCATCTGCAGGTACTAGGCTGGGGACACCCTGAATTGGTTGCCAGCCAATCTCAGGGTACTCACACTCAGACCTAGGGATTTTTGGAGTGTTAAATAAGCCTGCCATGGATGTTTTTTGGAATGTGGGAGGAAACCAGAACACCCACGTGGGCCTAGGGGGAACATGCAAACTCCACACAAGGAGGCCGGACCGTATTTATTCGAGTATACCACGCAAAATTTTCTACCTAAAAAAATAACTCAAAGTTTGGGTATGCGTTATAAACGAGGCCTGAGAAAAAAAATTTCATATATATTTAATGCTTTATCCCTTCCAGGATGGGGGCATTTCCATGGCTATTCTCCGTAGGCCCTTCAGTTTCGATTCTCGCACATTCCTTTTTTTTAAGCTTCATTTCCTTTCCTCGCCTCGCCCACACTAAAATGTGAGTTAAGCATTGCTGTATTGCACAATTACCAATATCCACAGTTTCAATTCAGTGTTCTTCATATTTTAATTGATATAGTGTTACTGAGCCGAGAGAGTGAAACGAAATGTACACCGATTTTTAATTGAAAATTAGGGGTGCGCGTTCTACACGTGTGCGCGTTATACTCGAATAAATATGGTATTTCTTTTATACCGTCTGTCTAAATCGCAGCTTTTCACCTCTTGTTGTCTGCAATATATTTCTACAAACAGGAGTTCACTGTACTCACGCAAACCTGGACTCAGTTTTTATTGGACTTAATTTGGGTCAAATCTGAGTCGACCACCTGTGCAGTCTTGAGTTCAAGTACATGTCTATGGTATCATGTTACGCGCTTTTCTCTCATTGTCGCCTTTCGCTCTGTTGCTATCAGCCCTGCCCTCTCAAAGGGTCTCAACAGTGGCACGTCTCTCACTGGGTTGCCGTTGTGTGACACCCCAGCGGTGGCAAGTCATTGGCCGCCTCACCGTGTCTCACCTTGGTGACTTGCGGTTTTGGCCACATGGGACGCGAAAAGGCAAAACAGATTTTCCAAGCAGAACTCATACTAATTGACTGGAACAAGTGTACTCCCAAAACCTTGAGACATTTTTCACCCTGCGGTTTTTGAAGCCCGCAGTAGTGAAGCAAAGTAGGTCATTTGGAGAAAGGTAGGAGAGAGGCAAAGGAGACAAGAACATAATTATCTTTTGTTAGATTTCCTCTGAAATAGGAAACAGCCCGACTGAGTATTTTTACTCATAAGAGGTCTAACCCCCACCACCCTCGGCCACATTATACTAAAGTCACACACACATTGACACTCTCATTTAATGAGACTATACGGCAATGTGTGAGGTAATAACTATTGGAATTATTGAAGAGGGATTTTCCTACTTCCCTTTCCCTAAATTACAAATGATATTTTGTGGTTACGAGCAAAACGGTTAGGTTTGGCCTGTTATTTAAGTACTTCTGATCAATATTCTTTAATATTTGATTGGTCACAATGTACTGCATTTTCCAGTATATAAAGTGCACCAAAACCCTTTATTTTCTTCAGAAGATGATCCTGCGCTTCATACGCAGGCGCGACTTACATGTGAAGTAAAATTGAGCCACAACAGGTCTCACGACTACTTTCAGCATCCACCGGCTCTATTCCCCCCACCCGTAGTAGTAAGTAATGCGTAACCCCAAGCTCTACAGTATCCCCTATTAATGTGTTGTGCCCTATATTGGGATTTTTTTTTCATTCATTGAAAGTGTGCCTTATACTTCGGTGCGTCCCATACAGTATATGAAAAAAAAGTTTGAAAATACATTATTCATTGGGGTGCGCTTTATACTCCGGTGCGCCTTATACACCGGAAAATCCGGTAATATACACTATACAAGTTGATGTCAGAGATACCAACAAAGGAAGACGGATCAAGCAGCGTGGAACGTTTGAAGAAGGGATGGAAAAAAAAAAACACTTTGAAGAAACAATTTCCTTGCAATCTATCACAAAGCCCACATCGATGTGATTGATAAACTGCTAATTACAAAATCAATGACCATGAATTTTCGCAGCTGTCAAACGGGGGTGGGCTCCCTTGAGAATGATTTCCCAGAGACCTTGTTCTAACGTGGCGGACACCTTCCTCCTCCCCCTCCTCCCGATCACACCTCATGACCGACGTTTTGCTGTCTCAAAGCAAATAGCTTGCATCAGCATTTTCATTTTTCAACCTGGACAAAACAAAAGGGGGGAGCGGCCTGGTGACCCAGCGTGCATTGATCAGAAAGGGGGCGCGGGTGGGAGTTGGTCGGCGGGGACAGGTCCTGCCTCCTTAAAAGCATTCTGTCGATAGCAGCATGCCATCTTTGCATTGGAACAAACGAGCTCTATCGCGGCCTGATACACATTCCATTCGACTTAACACATTTTATTGACAGCCACTGTGCTCCTAATGAAATGCTAAATTTATCTCCAGCGGATGCTGTGGCCTGCAGCTACTGTTATGGAAATAGCGCAGGAGAAATACCACAACTCGCAAGGTGTTCAATTAAAAAAAAAAAACCCTTCCATTCCGTGCCTCTTTCTTGTTGCATTGCCCTTATCGTCTCCCTATCTGTGCGGCTCATGCTCTAAACTAAAGGTTACGCGCCACAAGTCGTGCAAAAGTGAGAAATGTCATCGAGGAAACTGTTGGCCAATATCTCTAAATAGGAAAATTTTCAAATCAAGCAAACACTTCATGGAAAATAATCTGGGCTAGTTTTTTAGGCAGTGAAATATTGTGTGCTGGAATTTAAAGTAAAATACAGAAATTGTTGTATTAAGTTCATCCTGTCTACTTGATATCTAATTTAAAACGGATTATTTTCTTACAGACAGTGTGTTGTAGGTGTTCAAATACCTGACATGTTTCGGCGTATACTTCCGCCTTCGTCAGAGTGTCATGGATGTCACATCCGTGACAGTCTCATGAAGGCGAAACATGTCAGGTACTTGAACACCAACAACACACTGTCTGTAAGAAAAGAATCCATTTTAAATTAAATACAGAAATGGTAGGATTGCGAAATTAATTCAAACCTATAGTGATACAGACGCTCCCCAACTAACGAAACAGATATCTTCCGAACGGTCGTTCGTAAGGTAAATTTGTTCGTAAGTTGCTTCAGTGCTATATTTTGAATGGAATGTATGTTTAAGGCTGAAATAAATATGCTTAAGGTTTATATAAGTATGTTTAAGGCTTGTAAAAGTAACCTGTATTGGTTTGTTCTGAAAAATAAACATTTAATCAAATATATGCACTATAAAGATATGTACATGAAAAACTGGAGAGAATACTCCATATGTTACTACAAAAATGTTTATATGTACCATTGTTCGTAAAGCGAATGTTCGTAAGTAGGGGATCGTCTGTACTGTCATTTATACAATTTGAAAAAAATAGTGTGCGTGTGTGTGTGTGTGTGTGTGTGTGTGTGTGTGTGTGTGTGCACGCGCGCGTGCCTGACACAAAACAGCATCAGACGTAAAATGCACATTCTCAAAAATGCCCGTTGGATTTGGTTTGCTTAAAAATGAAATCCAAATGAACAACGTGCACATATCTCACCTGAGTTGGCGAGAGCGATGGCCTTGAGTGTGACAAACTCCTCCTTCTCCACTTTGAGCTTCTTGCATTTGCGAACCAGCTGCAGGATGGACACGTAGAGGTCGAGAAGGCCCGTCAGCCGCGAGTGCTCCTCGTCCATGATGTAGTCCTCGGCGTATACCAGCTCGTCTTCGTAGGGCAGAGAGCGGAACACGATGCTCAGGATGAGGATTTCCATCCAGGCGCTCTGCAGCAGACTCATCTGGTCTCCCAGAGACAAGGTGGAAAATCCTGGAAAGTCAGGGAAGAAATACATTTTGAGTTACAAGGGTGCTCAGTGGAACGCATCCCCTGCCGTTTGATGTGGTAGCATGTATTCAACAGCTGCAGTATAGCTGAACCTGTCATGAGAATAATGCGCTATTCAACGACAAAATCATTAAAATGCAAAATTTACAATTAAAATGAACAAAATGTAATACAAAAAAATATCATTTCATTTAAAATATACAGATGCAGAACATCACTACAACAGAATTATGCTATTTTCCGGTGTATAATGTGCACCGGAGTATAAATGAATGGTGTATTTTCAAACTTCTTCCATATGTAAGGCACACCAGACTATAAGGCACAACTTTAATGAATGAAAAAAGTTTTGAGACCTTGCCTTACGAACTTAATTGGTTCCTAGACAGAGTGTGTAAGGCGAAAAGTGTATATCCCAAAAAATAATTTCCCATAGGAAACCATTAAAATGAGAATAATCCCAGGTCCCTATAAACCATAATTTTCTACTTTCTAATTTTCTAAACCTTAAAACGACACAAAATATACCTTATTTTATGTATAATAAATGTGCTATAGTATTTTGATTAAAGAAATAAATTACTGTACAATAGTCATTTTATTTACCTTTGTGATGGTCGTTAATGGCTTGATGAAGTGGAGTGTCCGGTTTCCTCAGCATTAAACACTTGAGGAGGAACATGGGCTTCTTTCACCATATTGAGGAATGATCCCTTGTAGGTGCTTTCTCTGTGATAATTATATCTAGTTCTTCATCAATTGTGATCTGTTTAACTGGTTTGATAGCTTTTTGCATCAAGTGTACAGATGACTTGTGCGGGTTGTGGAGCCTGATTGATGGGATATTTTAACTGTTTTCTATCCATTTTCTCACTATTCTCACACTCTCATACTTTTGTTTTATTGTTTCAAGCTCTGTCATCTCCCTTTCGTGTGTGTGTTTTCTCACTCTCTCTCTCTGTCTGCCTGTCTCTTTAATGTTTAACCCCCCCCCCCTCCACTGCTGAGTTCTAGACCAATCACGTGGCTTTAACCAAAGACACCATTTTGTTTTTTGGAGAATGGCCTCACTCTCTGTCTGTAACCCCATCCCTCACTGCTGCGTTCTTGACTAATCATGTGGCTTTAACTGAAGACTGGGGACGGGGAATAGAGGACAAAAACAGAGGCCACCATTTTCTTGTTAGGAGAACGGGCTCATTCGCGAACAACACATCACTCATTGTGGCAGCTGCGTGTGTATCCCGAAAACTAGTTTGTCTGCCAAGGTAACATTTTCATAATGTAATGTTTGTAAACGAGAAACGTTCGTAAGCCAAGGGGTTAGTAAACCGAGGTTTCACAGTATAATATACTAATACCGTAAATAAAGGGTTTCCAAATATAAGGCCCACCAGATTATAAGGCACTACAGTAGAGGATGGGGTTACGCATCCCACTTCAACAGGGGGAAATGCAGTCACTGGCTTCTGAAAGTAGTTGCGAGACCTGTTATGGTTCAATATGACTTCACATTTAAGGCGCACCATCATATAAGGCACAGGGTCATCTTTTGAAGAAAGTGAAGGCTTTTGGGTGCGCCTTACATTAAATATTGTACTTTTCTTACCCCCTTTTCTAGCTATTAAACAGCGACCAGGAGAGAAGCCAAGCCTCCAACAACGGAAAATATTTTTTTAAGATAAGCAATAAGATTCATATGTTCTTCATTGAGAAATTCAGTGCAACAGTGACGTGCAAAAAAAAAAAAACAGTGGCTGTTATAAGGGGGACCATCTGCGCCTTGATCCAGACCAGCAATAGAATTGAATACGTTTTGGAAAATGTTTTTTTTTACTGTTGATCAATTAACTCACACAAAAAAAGATCTAAGAGGCGGCCCAATGATCGAGTGATCAGCGCGTTGACCTCACAGTGCAGAGGTCGTGGGTAAATTATCACTTGACGTGAGTGTAAGCGCGAATGGTGGCTCCCAAAAAATTCAGGGTGTGCCCAAAGACAGCTATAAAATGACTGGCATGCCCTACTTGTGAGGATAAGCGAATCAGAAAATGGATGGATGGATGGATGGATGAATAAAAAAAAGACCACAACCACCAAGGCCACACTATTATCACCTGTTATCGGCACGAATGACACATCTTCATGTCCTTCGTGGTATTAAACAAATGTTTTAAATATATTCTTATCGGCGCATTTCAGCATTCCCCCATAGTTTCGTGGACATTCAATAAAGGGATTGCAATACAATATTGCGACTAAACAGGTATAGCCATGAAAACCAAACCTTTCAGTGCAAGTGCAACACCTTTTTTCTCATGATGAAGAAAATGTTTTCCAAAGAATTTGACATTCAATAATTTGGGATGAGCACAAGCGCAAGAAGTCGCCGGAAAGCACCGCTTCAATTTAAATGCACACAGGAAGGTCCTTTTTAAAGCAGGTGTCAGGGTGCTTGAGTGGGCTTTACCGTGGGCGGCGACAGTAAATCGGTGCAAAGGTCCAGGATGCACAAAGCCAGGTGGTTACCCCGTGCATCCTGTCATACTTGTGCTAGTGAGCTGGGGATTAGCGCTGGGACGAGGTCCTATTGCAGAGGTTGAGGACATGACACACGCATGGCGTGTCGGAGGAACAAGGTGATGGGGGAAGCACGTGCGTGCAAAGCTTAAAAAGTTATGCAAACATATGTCACCTGGGAAGTGCAGGATACAGAGTGCACAAAAGCACGCATGCACGCAGAAAGTCAGACTGAAGGTAAATCAAAGGCTTCCACTGCAAGAGCAGCAGGAGCAGCAGGGTGGTGGGGCTCAAATAGCCAAACGGACGCTAAACCACTCAATCACAACTATTGAACATAATGTTGCTTTGTGTGATAGATATTCAAATGAATCCAAAAAAGAGAAATATCTTTGTCTCTTTTCCTTCGATGCAAGGTAGCCATGAAGTATCAAGTCTACACCCGCTGTTCCAGCCACCATTTCCCTCCCTCCACCTCTTGTGCCTGCAGGCGGCCCATTCTGACAATATATTAGGCTCTCCAGCTCCGCGAATGATTAACATGATTGCTTTTACAAAGTTCAGTGTTGCCATGCCACCTGCCACTACGTGATTAAGAGGCGATAGATTACAGTATTGACCGCGCCTGCTCAACACATCTATGCCCTGCGTTTTCTCTGAAAAACAAATGACCACATTTGGAGGGGGGGGCGCCACCAGCCTCTGTGTTTATCTGCTTCTTCCCGGGACAACAATAACCCCCCCACCTCCAACACATACACACAAACAAACTCACAGAATTAAAAGCCAGTGGAAGCAGCGGAAAAAGAACCAGAACCCGGCAAAATTGTACCTGTGTTCAATTCCCCTTATCGTGGTGATGAGCACTGCAAGGGGAGAGCTGCAGGATACATTAATTAAGAGATTGTGATCAGAATGCGCGGGCCTTCACATTTTGAGGGGGAATCAATAGTCGGCAGAATAGAGTGCTAACAGTCCAGCAGGACTGGTCAGGGGGGGCTGAAGAATTCGGACCACACAAACAATTGCTGAAAGCACTCAAAGAACGTCACTATTATCGGTGGGCGCAGTAAAGCATAGTTTGCCTACGCCATTAAACATATTTGAAGTGAATGTTCAAATGCTTTGTTGTGTTATTTCCTCGTCTGCATGCACATCCATTAAGTTGGACAGAATGCGGACTGGCCAGAGTGAAACTGTCATCCGTACATGGGCGCCTTCGTGATTGCCGCATCAGGTTGGCATCGCAATCGCTGGCAAAGCTCTGTCCAGGCTTTTAATGGCAAAGAGGGCTGAAGCGGAACTAAAGCGCTGCTCGCAATGTGACAGCTTGTGTGAAGGCCTCGTCCGGGTCGTGCTGAAGAGGCTTTAGAGTTGCTCTGATACGGCGCACAGCCCTCAGCCATACGCACACAACCCAGCAGCCTACAATTACATTTGACGCTAAAAGTCCTTAAATTTAATCCGCCGTTGTGAGATTGAGAGGTGGTGTTTTCCTCGCTGCTCCATCCTCTCTCTTCAGTGCTGAAATTATCACTCCAAATGGGATCTCGTGTCGTTGCTTTCCCCTTTTCCACTCAATTTAATCGAGTAATGAAGTGACTTCTGGACTCTGCAGGTCACAATGCGCTCCGGCCGCCGTGCTGTGAAGGTGGCCCGGTTAAGTGCTGCAGGAGTAGGTGATTTCCTCTAATGAAATATCAATATTTACATCTTCATTTCCAGTCAACGGCTGACGGTAGGGTTTGACCAAACATGACATGATATTGACCAAATCAGAAATGCACTTGAATGCCCTTTTTCCGAGTGAACATTAATGACCCGCATCGTCCAAAATAATCATGGTCAGGACAAAGTGAAGCTTTATCTTGTTCATTTTGAAGATTACAGGAAGTAAAACGTGTTCATGACTGCCACTGACGTACAGACGCTCCCCAACTTACAAACATTCGAGTTATGAATTGTGTCAAAATGTTTGGACAGAGATGCTGTAAGTTAGATTTTGTATGGGGCGCCTTTTTCCGGCCGAGCTCACTTGCGATTGGCTGCGTCCTGTGTGCTTCACGCACACGCACAGACACATTGGAGGTTTCAAGGGCTGGATGTTTACGCGAGGGACACCAAGGCTGACCAACCAGTGCCCGCTATGCTGAAGAGTGCTGAAGTGTTGCCAATGAGTTCAGGCCCCAATCTGTCGAGCTCGCTTACGATTGGCTGTGCATAGTATGTGGCCGGGGAGGAAATCCCTTTTCCCAGTTAATGCTCTGAGGAGGAAGTGTCGAGCTAGTTTATGACTGGCTGTGTAAAGCATGTGGGCGGGGAGAAAATCCCTTTTCCCAGTTGACGCTCCAGGACGCGATTCATTACAAAAAGTAATGGCTGCTGGCACGTGAAGGATTATTTCAAATTATCAAAGTCAAAAAAAGTCAAAGTCAGCTTTATTGTCAAATATGCTAATAATAATAATATAATAATAATGTAGTTGTATTAAGTTCATCCTGTCTACTTGATATCTAATTTAAAACAGATTATTTTCTTACAGACAGTGTGTTGTAGGTGTTCAAATACCTGACATGTTTCGGCGTATACCTCCGCCTTCGTCAGAGTGACACTGACGAAGGCGGACGTATACGCCGAAACATGTCAGGTATTTGAACACCTACAACACACTGTCTGTAAGAAAATAATCCATTTTAAATCATAATAATTTGTTCAGTTAAGCCTCTGCCATGGTATTTTGCTTTTCTCAATGATATGTCATGACAATAATGTCATGATGTGCATCTTTAATAATGTCATGATTAGCGTCTTCAACAATGTAATGATGTGCATCTTCAATAATGTCAAGTTCTTGGAGCCATCTGTTAACCTTGATACACTGCTTACTGGATACTTTGACTGATAAAAGCTAGGAATTGTTTTGGAAGAATGCCGCCTCAGTGTCGCGCTATAGTCTTGATACCGCCCTTCTGATGAAATAACTATGTTATGTGTCCATGATGTGAACACACTCGTGATCATGCAGCCATTGTCTGTAAATCATGTGTGTCCGGAATATTCTGCAAATAAACCCTTCGAAGGTACTGTTCATCGACTCCATATTTTATTTGGATTACCAAAATACTCATCATCCGATATTAACGAACACGCGGAGGAGAGAAGGCCACTCTCCTCCAACACACATAATTCAGTAATTACGTGCCAGCAGCTTAAGTCATGGCTTACTGAAAACCCAGAAATATATGTTGTCGTACTACAGTAGGTGTGAATTTATTTTACGACTGTTAGAGCGTCTGTGTTTTATACTTCACCATTCAGTGTTTGATTTAAACAAGCATTCCATACAAAATATAGCACTGAAGCAACTTACGAAAAAATTCACTTCACGAACGACCGCTCGGGAAGGTATCTCGTTCGTAAGGTGGGGAGCGTCTGTATTCACTTCCTTTGAGTTTCAAAAGCTTTGCAAGCTGATCGAGTTAAACTGCATCTTTGCTCAAAAGGCCGAAGGATAAAAGCAACATCGACAGAAGCCGAAACCATCATCTGCGCTTTTATCTCACCGGTGGGCTCTCAACAGGAGGGGGCAGGCAAAACCCACAGATGCCCATTTCAAACCTCTCAGAGATTAATCAGACGATTGGATGGTCCAAAAATGAAATGCTGTAGATTTCTGTTGAGCTGGAGTTCATATTCTATTAATTTATTATTGTTTCCCTCTCCCCGAGGGCCATTAGCGCGGGTAATAAAAAGAGATGTAATTACGAGGCATGGTGGCCTCCTCCAGCTGCAGCCCCCTCATAACTCAACCTCAATCAGACAACAGAGCAGAGCGAGCGAGGGAGAGAAGAGGGGGGGGGGAACACGGCAGCAGAGAAAGGGATTGAATTGGAGGATAAAAGAGAGGAGAAGATACAGGGAAGAGTGGAGGCAGATAAGGATGAGGGAAAAGGAGTGAGAGCACAAAGTGAAAGGGGAGCGGAGAGCAGGTTGGACGAGGGTGGGGGGTGTGGGGTGGAGATAGACAGTCATTGTGGCTGGACGCAGGCGGATCTATCATAGCCAGCTATCAGAAGGAGAAGCAGGCCCCAAAGACATGTGCCTGGCAGCAATCTCACCTCAGCCAAGGCAAGTGCTCTCTGGGTTCCAGTTGGAGTCAAACTGCCTCTAACTGGGCCCCGGCAGTTCCGCGCCTCTTTTTTTTGTCACCACTATACCCTCAAGCTGAACAGAGAGATTGTACTGCGAGGCGCTTAGCTGATATCAAAGCTTGCCATTTCAGATGATGCTTAAAAAAACCCGATATCTGCGGCGGACCAAGTATATATAACCAGTGATCATAGGAGCGTGTGAGCCATGGTTCTTCTTGAATTAACATGGCAACATCAGGATCAATAGCAACTTGGTCATAAAATGTGACTGCTGACAGGAATAATTTTACCTCCAGTTGACACGCATAAATGTTCACCAAGCATTCGTAACACATGAACGCTCTTACCATATTGAATGCAATTGATGCCAGTTTTAAACTTTCTTTCAAGACGATAACCATCCCATCATCCGAAGAAATTATCAAAGAATGGGTGATTTGACCAGTATCCCATGAACATGACTGGGTTCCATGCATCCATCAATTTCTGAGCTGCTTTTATCTTCACAAGTGTCACGGGACATGCTGGAGTCTATCCCAGCTGTCTTTGGGCAGTAGGTGGGGGACACCCTGAGTTTGTTGACAGCCAATCACAGAGCAAATGGAGACAAACAACCATCTGTGTTCACACTCACACCCGGAGACAATTAAGAGTGTTCAATCGGCCTGCCATGCATGTTTTTGGAATGTGAGAGGAAAAAAGATGACCAAAGGAAACCCACGGAAGCGCAGGGAGAACATGAACAATAAAGTCCACACATGAAAGTTGGAGCCGGGATCGAACTCACAGCCTAAGCACTGTGAGGTCAATGCACGAACATCCACTTGTTTTCCTAAAAAAAATTGTATCTACAGCAAAATGAACAAGCTTACCATATTCCAATTTCTTATTCAAATTTATAGCTGGTCTGGACCCAGGCACACAGACTCCTACTTTCACTGCCCCCTCCCTTTCTATACGTCACTGTTGCACTGAACTTTTGTTGAATTCCTCAGCACGGTTATTTTGCTGGGTACCCACGTTATTGGTTTGAATAAAGTTAAATGGAGGCATCCCCTTGTTTTAATCTGTACACCATGACCTCCTGACCCCTGAACGCCGGGTTCCACTGTTCAATCCCTACATTAGATATTGCTCACTGCACCCCGCAACAAAGCTTTTAAACATTGTCATAATTAACATACCGTATTGTCCGGTGTATAAGGTGCACCGGAGTAGAAGGCGCACCCCCAATGAATGGTGTATTTTTCAAACTTTTTCCATATATAAGGTGCACCGGACTATACGGCACACCTTCAATTAATGAAAAAAGGTTTTCCAAACATAATATATAAATATATAAACCTTTTCCAAATATAAGGCACGCCACATTATAAGGCACAACAGTAGAGGCTGGGGTTACGCCCTACTTCTACAGGCGGAAATGGAGACGGTAGCTGCTGACAGGAGTCGCTAGACTTGTTGTGGCTCAATATTACTTCATATGTAAGGCACACCTGCTTATAAGACAGAGGGTCATCTTTTGAAGAAAATCAAGGCTTTTGGGTGCGCCTTATACACCGGAAAATACGGTAATTTATCTGCAGCCATCAAGTGGCAAAGCCTAATGAGGGGTAAAGAGGTGTTGATGGTCTCGTAAAGGCATATCACCATCACAGGAAATTCTGACTGCACTTTATTTTTACACTGGATGATCCTAAAATTAGAATGGGGCAATGATATAAAAAAGTCATAATTTGAAAGGAGGACAAATACTTTTTCATGGCATGCTACTGTATCTGTTCAAGTGGATGATGGAATTGGGTCACACGTCTATTACAGCGGAAAGCACTAGAGTAGTTGAGGAAACACAGTCCCAAGTATTGAGTTTTGATTGTGAGGTTTTTATGGATGTAAATATAAAACAAGCATTGTTTGATATGAGCATTTTCCAATTGCCATTATGATGGGGGAGTGCACCTGCTTATGTGTGACAAAAAGTGTTAAAAAAAACCCTCCCCTATTCCACCTGGGAGTACCCCCCCCCCCCCCCTGGCACTAGAGCCTCCTCACTGTCTGCCTGTCTCTGATACGTTGCGTCCCATCTCAATCTCCCTGTAGCTTTTCCACCTTCCGCCAGCCCTTTTCCTGTTCAGGTTCCGCCCTGAGCATGCACTTGATTGCTCAATCTATCTTTATCTCCTGTGTAGAAGCCCACGTCAGAAGGTAAATTGAATATACAAAGAGCCGTCTGTAGATGTCTATATTTAATAAAGTGCACTGATGAGGTGGTGATTTATTGCTGGCCAGTATTCACACTTTATTACAAGGAGATTACGAAGCTTGAGTGGGATCAGGCTGGCGACTCCGTAAGTAGATTTCACAATTTAATGGCAAACAGAAAACAAGAGCCTTGGGGGGACGAAGGCGGGATTGTTGTTTAGTCTTGGTGGAGGGCTGACGCTAATACGACAACTTATAACACAACGTCACTGTTGTCTGCATGTTAACAACTAACATGGCACATGCCTGCCAGTCAAATGAAGAGCTGATAAGCTGACATCCAATGGATGACCATTACATGGCAAAACAAACAACATCAAATTTCTCCTTTCTCATGAGCACCTCGAAGCAGTAATAATAATAATAATAATAATAATAATAATAATAATAATAATAATAATAATAATACTTTTCATTTTTAAGCACCTTTAAAAACTCTCAAGGTCACTTTACAGTCACAGGATAAGTTTTTTTTTTTCTGTGGGTGAGCAGCGGCAGCCACCAGTAATTCATGCCTTTGTCACATCTCAACTCGATTACTGTAATGCGCTTTACTTGGGAGTCAGCCAATCCTCCATGCAGTGTTTCCAGCTGGCCCAGAATGCTTCTGCTCGCCTCTTGACTGGTACTCGTATGAGGGAGGACATAACTCCTACTCGGGCATCCCTTCACTGGCTCCCTTTACAGTTTAGTTATTTTAAAGATCTTATTATTTGTCTTCAAATGTTTAAATGGCCTCGCTCCTCCTTACCTCTTCGAGCTCATCCATCCCTACATACCTTCCCGGGGCCTCAGGTCTGCTGACCAGACATTATTAGATGTGCCAAAAACTAATTGGAAGGTCAGAGGGGATTGAGCCATTTCTGTTGCTGGTCCCACTCTCTGGAATGACCTGGCACTGAACATTCGCCAAGCCCCCTCTTTAAAACCTGTCTCAAAACTCACTTGTACTCTTTAGCATTCAAATTGGCATGATTCCGACTTGATCTTGGTTACACTCCATGGTGCTTTCTACTATCTTTGTGACTGATTTATTCCCTGTATATAGCATGTCCATGTTATTGTTCTGTAGCCACAAACGGACATGTCTTCTTGTGCCAGTCCGAAGCCCGGATAAATACAGAGGGTTGTGTTAGGAAGGGCATCCGGCATAAAAGCTTGGCCAAAACAAACATGCGGATCAAACCTCTAAAGATGGAGGACATTGATTTGCTGTGGCTTCAGCTGTTGTCAAAGAGCGATATAAATCAATATGTATTCTATTGTAAATCATTTGGATTTTCTGTAATTCCAAGATGAACATGCAATTGACCCTTTCATGCACTCTATAGCCTGATAAAATGGTGCAGCTTCCACTGTCGTAGACGCTGACCCCGAAAGGGTTACATTTTGTATGGGGAGGAAAATATTTTTTTCATCCAATATGAGCCTAATCTGTCAATATATATTGTGTAGTTTATATACTGGATGGATCAAAAATACATTTTCTTATGTCAGAGCAAGGCAGCGGGTACAGCAGAGTCTCAATGTTTGCGTGGCCACCGAGCCTTCTGTGAATTCCCAGCTGAAAACACTTCAGCCGCAGAAGCTGGGTTGGGAGTCGGAAAGCACCAAACCACAAGCCCCTTCTGTATATGTTGCATGCATCATGGCTTTTACATATGAGCACATGACATTCCCACTGTGGGTGGGAAAGAATTCAGGGAGGAACGTGACGTGTGGGAGGGTGGGGGTCACTGTCGCCTACCTTCACTCCTGAAGAAGACGGCAATGTCAAAGTAGTAAACAGCTTCTCCCACACTGTGGCTGCCAATATACCGAGTACTCAGCTACATTAAATCTCTTGGACAATGTGAAATGCAGCTTTATGGGATGCAAGGGGACAAGATGGGTAGCTGGTGGACGACTATGTATGTCAAAGGTTGTTAGCACCTATAGGAGCAAGTAGCCATCTGTCAGCATCCCCCCCCCTCGCCCCACCCCATCACTGCTACTAATGACCGTCACCCTTAGGCAACAGCCGTGTTACACTCTTTTACGTGGTGCTATTTGAAGCTGTAACACAAGCGACAAGAATATCTACAGTGATTATCAGTTAATCAAATACACGGCGAATGGTGATGTGCTTCTCCATTGCACCCTGCTTCAATATTGGGTTGTGTTGTGTTTAGCTGATAGAAATGTGACTTGAAATGCATGTTGATCTGTGCATACACAAAAAAACAGCTGGTGCTTTTTTCATTAACTATTTTTTGGATTGTTTGTGTCGAATCAAATTGTTGGGTTAGTGATCAAATTGTTTCCGATGGAAAAAAAAAAGTTTTCAATGCTGAGAAAAGCAGTTGCTCTCTCTGCTGCGGCAAATAAACATCCTACTTATTCAATCGAAACAAGAAGGACCATCTCGAGTCTTTATTCTACCAAATGGATCGCAAACACGCAGATCTCACCGGAGCGGCCCCAGCTGTAGAATTTATAAAAAAATAAATAAAAGCGTCTGGCGGTCATGGTCGTAACTCGCACCGGTCGTAAATCGGATTTTACCTGTACGTGAGTCTCTTGTGTGACGTACAGAGCGTATGAGGGAGGACATAACTCCTCTCGGGCATCCCTTCACTGGCTCCCTTAACAGTTTAGTTATTTTAAAGATCTTATTATTTGTCTTCAAATGTTTAAATGGCCTCGCTCCTCCTTACCTCTTCGAGCTCATCCATCCCATAATTTTCTGAGCGATAAACTCCCGCGTTAACTTCAGGGAAGATTTTAGAGAATCTAGTCCGCATAATTATACATTACAAAACGTATTTTACTTTATCCCCACTTGGTCTCCACTGAGTTCTTGCTAGCTCTGATAGAGTCTGGTGTGCAGACTTGAGGTGTGTCGGGGTGGAGGAGGTCGGACAGGTCAAGTGGGGGCGAGGCCATTCAAACATTTGAAAGAAATTAATCAGATCTTAAAAACAAGTGTTTTCAGAGTGCAGGAGAAGAATTCAATATATAGAAAAAAATATTGTTGGAAAGGCTGAGCACCAGGTTTCACGAGTTTTAAATTGTTACATTTGGACTTTAGTTATTGGCCCATCTGTCAGTGGTCTAATCAATGTGGTCTAGTTCATAATGAACTGTTAATCTTTTTAATTCCATTGCCTACGGCCTCAGAAATCTATCAGAATGCAATCACCCACATGCCCCCCTTTCTTTTTTTTTTTGTCCCGCAGCAAACGCATGGTACACTACCCCTGGGGTTGCTTTGGTGCATGGAGAGTTAGAGCATGGAGTGGCAAAACCACTGAACCGTCTCTGACCAGGTTCAGCCATGTACAACTCAATTATGCTGCTGTTTCATGGCCAGAGGACACCCACTGTCCTAATACAGACGCCACAATGTGGCAGAGAAAGCACTAGGCGACCAGTTATCTGTATTTTGCCAACTTGTGTTTAAATAATGATATATATTGTTACAACAAGCAGATATAAAACAGGAGGGAGCCAGTTATTTGAAAACAGATGAGCATAATCTACTTAAGATACTATAATAGTGCAGGTACTGCACCTCGTTTCGCAGAAGACGCTGTGGCTTACTGCCTCAGGTTTTGGGTTAAATGATCATTACCGCCGCATTTGGAGTGACACAAATCCCATTATCATTATGGATCTATGCAAAGTGCAATATGTGTTTGTATAATCTGATTATCACAGCACACTTTTAACACTGTCATGTGAAATATAACAGTCGCTCATCGGGTCAGTTTTTCATGTTTTTATAAAACACTGAATCAGTGACCCAGGCCGTTATTGTTTGAAGATGGCGCTATGATACGGGTTTAAGTTTAGCAGCAAATTTTGGGGATTGGACAATGAGAGTGTGTGTCACCGGGTCACCTGAGTTCCAGTTCTTAGTAAGCTTCTTGGTTAAACTCTCAGTCTGCTGACCGTGCACTGTGTATTGTGAGTTATCCAAACAGTTGAGATGCATAACGGGCCACAGCTGAGGCCAAGGGGCCAGGAGCATAGCCAGTGCTAATCTCCTTACTATCAGATCTGTACCTGATTAAAACCCTACCTTCTTAGAAGAGATTTTCAGTACAAAATGGATCTGCGTTATCTGACTTGACTTGGATGAAAATAAATATATCACCTCATTTGACCGAATGCATCGTAGCATGTGCTTGAGTGGGACAGAAAGTGGACACCTTCTGTCAGTTCTGTGCTTGTTCAAGTTGTGCAACTAAGAAGAGTTTATGGAAGTGGCAGAGAAGTATACATTTATTTTATGTTTTCAAAGACCAGAGTGATTTTACAGAGTTTGGGGGGGGGGGGGGGTCCAAGCTCAAAATCAAGAAGAATCTACATTGCATGCAAGAAATAAATGGGTTCTTTGTCAAAATTGGAACTCACAATTCACAAAGGAAGCTACATTTTTGCAGATGTGAGGTACACTGTGCCCTTAATTTAGCAAACAGCGTCTCATAACCAAACAACTCGGCGATCAGAATGTATAAGGGCTGAGGAGGAAACACGATTATGCCCATCAATAATTCAATGAGTATGTGTGCCGGTACTAAGGGCACGTTGGCGTGTCCATATGTTGGTGCGTTGTATGAGTGGGCGAGACCCCAACTTTACTCTCCCTTTTCATTCCAGCGGGCGTTGGAAGCAGGTCAGTGTGTTGCCCTCTCCATTCAGTGTCAGGATTTTAGATGCACTCTATTGATTTCCTTCTTGCACGGCTGTGTCCCTATCGCACCCCGTCCATGCCACACACCCTGTGGCATTATGAGCTTCTGTCATTAATTATCTGTGAGAATGTGCGTGCACGTTATGTCCGTACAGCAATAAAAAGACAATCTGGAAAAAGACAGAAATTGCAGAGACAAAAGACGATACCTGGGATGTGCTTGGCCCATCCGATGATGACGACTAGCTCGCGGTCAGCCAGGTCGCACAGTGTGGTAAGAGCTTTTATGTCGCTCTCCGGCATAGTGGGGTCAGGCATGGCGTAGATTTTCTCTGGCTCTGCCACCAAAAGGTGAGATACTATCTTTGTGACTGAGGATGGAGGAGAAAAGGAGGGCAGACAAAGCAAAATGTTAAATGTTTTATCCCCCCCCAAAAAAAATATCGGTGAGCTGAAACACATCCTTTTGGATTTTGTATGGTGTCCAATGAGGGCTATAAAATCTCTTTTGCAACAAAATACATGTCTGTTCGCAAATAGGGGACACTATTGTCTGAGAGCTCCTGCATAACACCAGCAATATTACTGAGCCTCAAATTTCACTTCACCTTTACCTGATTGCTTGCACGGCAGAGGAGGCGCGACGGAGATGGGAGACTGTGACGGGGCAGTACTCACGTGGCTTTTTGGTAGGAGGGGGAAGCGCCAAACCCAGATATGGGTTGTTTTCAGTGTCCAACCTTCTCTTGTACTTCTGTCTGCCCCCTCGAACTCGGTCCAGGCGTACCCCTATGGGGGACAAATTGAGAAGACCACAAGATGGATGCAATCAGCATCAAGTGCATTCGCACAAAATATTGGTTAAAAAAACGTGTATGGTAAAGGTTACACTAGCCAAAAGGCATTGAGGGATTGATTAGACTCGAGCTTCTAAATAAACATTAAATGACTGCAAGAGGCCCTGTGCAAGCAAGCATGTCAGTTTGTGTGTGAATATGTCAGACGAAAGGCTGTCTTCCAATATGTGGTCCATGCCTGGCTGGTCTACTGTGACACAGCTGAGCCCAGAGCAGGTCTAAACATATGAATATTTAACACGGGGTCAATGATCTCACAGACTGGTCCTCTAATTATTTAGCTTTTGTGTGAAGCGGACTGCATACTAATTGGCTCTTTATTTGTTTGTGCATGAGTGAGAGCTCTGGTGTGTGTGCGTGCGTGTGTGTGTGGTCCTTCAGATCCAGGAAAAGAAACGTGACCGGCCAACGAGTAAATGTGTTGTCTCCCCGTTCGCCCATGGGGAACAAAACATCCGCTGTCATACTCCAAACAGATAACTAGGTATTGCTTCCTCATAAAAGACCCTTATTTCACCCCTCTTTGAGAAGAGCAGCAGCAGAGCCTTATCACCCCCAACCACACCTAGGGTTCCGGGTTCCACACCGATACTGTAAATGTCGAGCCGGCCTCATCATAACATAAGTTATTTATTATCTCATTATTTGATAAGAATGTTTCCATTTGGATGTCTTTTCTATTCTATTCATTCTCTCCATAGTTAACATATTTAATCTAGACCGTTCTATTTATTTGATATGACCAAGGAGGTATTCACTTATTCAATGCAAATGCGTGCAAACCTATATGCCGCATCCCCATATTTGTACCGGCCTGTCACTGCTTCCATCCAAGCCTAAACATCCTTGATATCTTAATCCTGTCAAGAGGAAAATCCCTTCAATTTACCTCATATGCATAAAGCAACCTCCAAACAAATTCAATTCTTACAGGCTGGACGAGAAGAAATGCGCGAGGGGGGGTTAATTTGTCAGCCTGCGATGTCCTCCGAGCAAACAATGCCACAAGCCAGAGCACTTCCTTGATGATTTCATCACTTTATAACAGGGAGGACGGTGTCAAACCTGAGCATTGTGTGGCCACTGCAAATGAGCCTAATACAATTTGCCCATCACCAAATGCTCTTGGAGAAGATGAGTTTGGATGTGTCCCATGGACGGTGATTGGCAGTCACATAGTGTTTGTCCGAAATGGAATATCAGGCCATGTAAAAACAAGATTGCCATTTACCAAAAAGGGGATGCAAGGGGGGATTAATGCAAAATACATTCTTGATTTTCTGTCCTTTTATCATATTGCCGTGGCCGACAGCTACCCCACACAGGTGAGGCTAGAAAGTGTATTATCATCAAACTCTAAAATAGAGATTTCTTCCATTTATATAAATTATTTGACTCCCTAGAAACAGAAATCTGATTAGGATTGTCTTTCAATTTCCTGACACTGACAACCCACTAACCTAATTACCCCCAATTCCCAACAGAGACTGATCCTTTCCAGCAAGACACAGGGAATAATCTGATGGCAACCATACCTGCACTTTACATGCACACTCACCGACAGTTTTCTTTGAACACCACTCAAGTTAAGAAATACACTGAAGATTTTTTTTGTTTTTGTTTTGTTTTAGCATTCAATCTCTGACTGACTTTGAAAAAAAATACACACACACACACACACACACACACACACACACACACACACACACACACACACACACACACACACACACACACACACACACACACACACACATATAATAAAACACTTCACTTGCCACTGTTTATTACATCCAACGCAACAGCCATGGAAAATTCCTCCCACGGTCCAATGTGATGTCACCACTTTCTACAGTTTCTTGCGGCTCATTCGATGAACTCCAACGCTGCCAGATGGCTGCACTCCCGTTCTCTGTGATCCTTTCGACCAGTTGAGTCATGTGGCTATGTCGGTCGGTGGGTGCAACGCCAGCATTTGAAGTTTGGTGGGTGCCTCTTTTAATTAGAACAGCCCTGGTCATAATTAACAGATGCTGACAGGAATTAAAACTTGGCACAGTCCAGCCTCATTTTAATGTCCAAGAGGGTCAGGGATGGGTCTCGGAGAGAAGAGGGGCCATTAAAAACAGGCTCGTCCAAGCTCACTCACTCCCACGACCAGGCACTATGACATGACGTTATAGGGGCCTGAGAGAGCTTCATATGTCCCCTTGGTGGCCCTCAGCTGTAAGTGGTCTGACGCTGCTGAGCTCTCTCCATAGTAAACAGTAGGTGTGTTATAAATGTGCGAAGAGGTTTAACTGCCACCTCATCTAAAGTCATCTCACTCTTTTATGGCCCGCCACACAGAGGAGCGAGGCGAGCAGAGGTTGAGCGTGGGTATCATCTCTTCAAAGCGGGGTGTTGGGGGAGAGGGCTTTTGGCCAAGGGGGCTGGCATTTGTGCACGGATTAGCGCAGGATTTAGGGTGGGGGCCAGCTGACCTGCGGGTCCTCTTTCTCTCCAAAAACAATAATAATCCTCTTCCAAGCACTCGCCTACAAAAGAGGCTGTCTTCACTCACTTTGCGTGGACGGCCGTGATCGGGACCCTTATTTTGAGTCGTTCACCTGTTCTGTGTCTCTCTCCCCGGGGAAAGTGTCAGGATGTCTGGGATGGTTGGCAATGCCAAGCGGAGCTTAGGCAGAAGCTATTTTAGCAGGGAAAATCAGAAGGCCACATGGCAAGGCATGATGAACCTCGCCTTTCAAGGAAGCCGCCTTGCTAAACTTCCGTCAGCACTTTTTCCAAGGGCCCCCGATGCCAGCGCTGCGTGCTCGTCCGAGTGCTGCAGCATTTTTAATCACGCGCGGTGATGAGAGAAGGAAGCAAACTGACCCCGCCACATATTCAGACCCAAGGGGTTGCCACACTGACACCCTTGTCACGTAGTCCATTTACAGGTTAGCTAGACGTTCCCGAGTGTGCTGACATCTCTGCCCCGACTACTGACTGAAATTACTAACTGGTACTTAACACATGTTACATTAATACAATAGCAGTAAAAATGAGTTATTGTGCATTAATAAGTCAGTTTAATTAATAACAGAAAATGCTCAATTATTGTTACCGTCGCTCATATTTTTCATTTATGCAGCTGATGAATGCCTTCACTATACTCACTTATGTCGCGTGCATGTAAGGTTTTTAACGCATAAATCTGGGTCACCTTTCTAATCATTTAAAGTGAGGCAAGTTACTTTATGTACTATTCACATTTTAATTAACCTACATTGTACTTGAAATGTTTATGTGATGACATTTCTGCATCTCACATTCTGTGAGAATGTGATCTTGTAGATTCTGAACATAAAGAACAACACATACATTTCTTGGTTAGTCTATAAACTGTGCGATCAGACATAATCGATGTTGGCAGTGGCGGGCCGTGCAGGTCACTCCTAGGCCTTCAATAGTGCTATGTCTGAATCACTCCACAGCTGCAAGTATCGTGTGAATTACGATACGTCCAATAGAGGACGTTGTTGGCTAGGAAATAACTTGTGACTTGAAGAAACTTAAGAAATACTGTCATTAAATGGTTTGAGTTTTTACTGTGAACGTGTGGATTCATGATAGCCTCATAAAATTGCAATATTATTCGGTATTTTTGATAGCTTTGGAGCTTTCCAACCTTTCTTAATGTCCAACTATTCTTGAAAAGTCTGTCTTGAAAATGGCTGTAACAGTATATCTGCCACCAAATCCATTTCTTCTCCTCTTTCAGCAATAATGGTTTGACAAACCGCTATTAAATACATACAAAAATGCTTGATACAGATACAGTGTGATAGCTCTGGCCAGTCTACGCTTATTACTAGCAGTTAGTGATACTATGATTGGCTAGTGACTAGCCAATCATGTGACTGGCCAATCATAATTTGTGAAAACTCTGACGCTGCCAGCGCCTTCGAGCTGGCCTTGAGTTACCAACTCGAGCTCTGATTGGTTAAAGCAACTGTTTCATCGCCATTGGTTTTTATGCTCCAGGGCCTGCAGAATTGATTGTGAAGGCATCCAGGTAGATTTCTGAGCCTGGTAACATGATGGCTGAAATCTGATTGGTTAAATGCTAAAATACAAAAACACACATCTGGAAGCAACACAACAGGGGAAAATCAATGAAAGGAAGCTGAAAGACAATCTTGAAATTAGTCTTTGACTCATATATATTTTTAGGCCAGCAGAGAAGGCCTTGGAGGCCCTGACGGCCTACCACTGGATGCTGGAATGGTGGAGATGCATGCTACTAAACCTTGAAGCCTCCAAGTTATACATGATTACGACAGTGATTGAAATAGCGTCTCTCCGTTGGCCCGGGGCTTACAACTTTTACGTTGGGCGTACAACTTTCAAAACGTCTTGGTCCGGATGGCAGATAACTTCTTCAAGAAAAAAAAAAGCGCTATTTTTTTCAAATCAAACGTTTGTTTTATTCAATAAACCAAAAGCCAGAAACAAAATGCTACGAGCCATTTGGACTCCACTTTCTCAGCAGCTTTCAAAATTCTGAAGTACACTTTTCAGCCAGGGTGTAGTCCGAAGCAGGCTTCTGATTGGCTGCCGGTGCCGAGTATGCAAATTGCCAAACGACGTTCGTTTGGCAATTTGCATTCAAGGTATATTTACCATAAATTAGGCAAGGGAACATTTGTGGTTGGTACTTCCTTAATTTTAAAAAACCCTTTAAACTTCGCAACAATGTTTTTATTTTTTTGGGGCGATTAGACGTCTTTATGTGTTTTAAGTTGTGAAAAATTGCGCAGGCAACTTTATGGCCGGGCCGGCAACTTTTCAGCGTTGTCTGCCCGGGTGTCCACTAACTTTTTGTCATGAGTTTCAGACACTGATTATGATAACATTGCTTTTGATGACCTGTGATATGTACCATATTGGACTCAGTATACAAAATATTTTGTATTTTTAAATCTTAAATGTTGATTTTTAAATTAAAAAATGGTTTTCTTTATTTTATTATGAGTATTTTAACTGTATAATGTAATATTTTTAATTAATACACATAAATTTGAAGTTATGTAACTATCAGCTTCCATTGCATTGCATGTCGATATTTTTAGCATTTTTTTTCCATGCTAACTACATCCTGTCAACGTTTTGCTGTCGTGGTAACATTACGGCCTGTTGCGTATTGGCGTTTGTCTGTGAGTAAACGATAGGGAGAGGAAGTTGGTACAAAGACCAACTGTCACTGCAACATGTCAATATAATCTCTCAATAGTATCTTGTCTTCTCCCTTGCTCTAAGCTCTGACTGGTTTCATTGATCAGAGGAAAAACCTGTTGCCTCTGACATTTAATTCTTCTATTGATCACTTCCTCCTTTATACAGTGAGAACAAAAGTACAGCAACTCAACAAAGGCTCTGAGCAGATTTCCTCGAATTAAATTTCTGAAACATTTTCAACCCTTGGGTAGAAGACACTAATATTGTATTCAATTATGAATACTATTATTTTCAATTAACTCATTCACTGCCTCAATTAACTCCTTCAATGTCATTCCCAAAATTATTCGGGAATTGAAAATATGACGTAGAACGCCATTTCCGAATTTGTTCGAGTTTTGGTAAAGCACTGGCCAGAACTCTGGCAATGTTTTTTCACTTCGACAAGGGGGCAGCATTTCCCTTTTCCATGTTCGTGCTTTGTTACAGCTGTTGTTAAAGCGCTATATTAACCAATATGTATGTATTGCATTGCATTTCGGACAGCCACCCTTATTTCAAGCTCATATAACCCCAGACCCATATAATTTAGGAAATAAATATTTTTTTTATGAGATGAAAAAAGAAAGTCGAATGTTTCTTACGCTGCATTGAATGTTGATGTAGTCCTAAAATTCAATATTATGTGGGTCCTGGAATTCAAGTGACAATGACAAAAATCTTGGCACCGGAGTAGACACATTTTTGCTCATGTCTAGCATTGAATAATCGGAGTGTGAACATCAAATAGACAAAATATAAAATTTAATAATTTAGATGTACAATAATACATACGTCTCAATAAAAAAAAAAATCTGCCTCAAGAATTTGTCTTAAATTAACTATCTTTGGTTAAAATTGGGGAAACAGCACAATATGCTCATAAGGAAGAGATTACAGAGCAAACTCCAACATGTTTTCCCAAGTTTGAAATTGAGTTCTTCTCGGCTGACATGTTTAGGTTGAGACGGATGACGTTTGCAATGACTTTTATTCTTTGTAGTAGTCGTAAATATTAGCTGAACGTGTGACAAGGATGTTCAATTTCTTCTGAAGACAACTTTCCTCAATCACACACACACATACACATAAATTACATTGCACAAGAAATAATAATTAGATTCTAATTCAAGCAAGCAGAATGTAGCTGACTGTAAAATGAGAAAAATAAGTGTTTCCTCAAGGGATGTCCAGATCCCTTCATGTGATCTGAAATCAGATCCGATCTGTGGCGCTCAGCAAATAAGGGTTTGGGGGAAATAGATTTTCTTCTTTTTATGGAATTTTATAGGGCACAAAAAATATGTTAAAAAATCCAAATACATATATTGTTGAATAGAGCAGTCATCATTCATTTTAATATTACATAATGTTACGTAGGTCGGCCCGGTAGTCGAGTGGTTAGCACACCGGCTTCACAGTGCAGAGGTCGCCGGTTCGCGTCCCGGTCCGGCCTCCCTGTGTGGAGTTTGCATGTTCTCCCCGGACCCGGGTGGGATTTCTCCGGGTCCTCCGGTTTCCTCCCACACTCCAAAAACATGCATGGCAGGCAGATTGACCACTCCAAATTGTCCCTAGGTGTGAGTGTGACAGTGACTATTGTACGTCTTTGTGTGCCCTGCGATTGGCTGGCAACCAATTCAAGGTGTCCCCCGCCTCGTGCCCGAAGACAGCTGAGATAGGCTCCAGCAACCCCCGCAACCCTAATGAGGAATAAGCGGTACGGAAAATGAGATGAGATGAGATAATGTTACGTTTCGTTTTTTGGGATGGGAAGAGGTCAGAGTGGCTGAGACATGCGCGCACACACACACACACACACACACACACACACATACAAGGGCAAATCTGCCCATAAATATTGCTCTCCCTCCAGCGCTAGGGCAAAAATTAGATTGTTTGGAGCAACAGGAAGACACAAAAGATGTGTAAACAGGGTAAAAAAAATACAAAAAAAAACCCTCAAATAGCTGAATCTTGCTTTGCCCTATATACAATACAATGCATGTGGATTTATATAGCACTTTAACAACAGCCATCTCACTTCACGCTAAAGGATGAACAGTCGGATTTGGAATTGTGACGTGTCTAAATGACCTAACCTTAAATGGAAGTTTAACAATAGTAAAATATTTGCTGACAATCAAGCCTGCTCCCCACTGGGTTATTTTAACTGGGTTTTAATTAAACTGTGTCTTTTGTCAATTAGCAAAGTCATAGACGTAACCACAAACAAACTAAAGTTGCTGTGAGCACTTGTCATTTTAGCCAGCACATAAAAGTGAATATTAATATCACTCAAACGGCAGAATCCCGCATTTCATGTTAATGGTAATATGAATACCAGAAATTGACGACATTTACATCCCCAGGAAATAAAATGTTAATATAAAGCTTTAGATTGTGATTAATGCATGATATTCGGATAAATTAATGACCAATACTGCAGGTTGATAAGGTGTTTGCTCATTGAATGCTAAAAAGCCATTAACAATTTCAGTATGGAAAACAATGACCTCAAAACAAATATCTGAAAATGATCAATGCTTATCACATTTTGATTAAAAAAATATATAAGAAAGTTTGTTTTTTTTGGGGGGGGGGATGAAATTAATTCGGACTTCTTTACTGCATTGCACCATTCAATATAAATATAAATGTAAGTATATATGAGAGCATTTACAGACATTTGTGTATAAGACGACATGAATGTTTCAAGACAATTTTTGAGCATTTATTTTTTTTTGCGCATTTCTTTTTTTTGTTAATTTTTTTGCCTATTCATTTTTTCACGCATTTCTTTTTTGTGTATTTTTTGTGCATTTATTTTTATTGCGCATTTATTTTTTTCCCATTTTTTTGCACATTTATTTTTTGTGCATTTATTTTTTTCATGTCTTGCTCAAGTGCGGCCTTAGATAAGGCATGTACTGGACCTCAGGATGCCAGTGATTAGAACCTTAATTTTATATGATGCCACACATTTGTAGTTCTTTTGTGTTTCTTCCTTAGACGGACGGTCATGAGCTAGTGCTGCATCTTTGTTCGAGCAGTAAAGTTATAATTAGGTGGTTTTCCATTGGCATACAATGTGACCTTTCTGCCGTAATGAAAGTAAGTGGCAACCACAGTCACATGAGTGGTAGCCGTTTCCACACTCGGTGCTCGAGCACGGCGTTGAGCTGAAGGCTTCATTGAGCTTAGAAGCGGGCGATTGACCATGCGTCTTTATTTCCATTTGGTTTCTGTGACACTTTTCAGCGGGCAGACCTGAAACAAGTCTTACGTACGCAAAAATGCTGTGGCATCTCTTTGCTGATGATGGCACTGACTTTGTGCATTCCATTGTGCAAAAAAAAAATCTTTGGCAATAATTGGTCCAGTTTCTTAAACCACGTTTGCCATGGATGGACGAAAGTTAAAACCTTTGACTAAACCAAAGGTGGCATATTTGCCTTTTACACTCTTTTGACCTCACACTGGTCATTCGTCTATAGCCATGACTACATATTTTTGTCGTCCCGTGCTCTCCAAGATGATATATTGGCATAAATTTTTCAGCAGATAGTAATGCGATTAGTCTGTCTTTCTGGCGCTAAGGCTTTATCTGGCTGCATGCAGTCCAGGGGATTTGGTTTCTGTGCAGAGATCCATATAGGTTATGACTCTGGCTTCAGGTGGCGGCTGGATATATAAGCATCTATAAATCCCTCTCTTCTGTGAATAATGGGAGGAATAATGTCAGAATATATACAGTGTAAGTTTGCCAGAGAACGTAAAAGTCGGCAATTTTATGCAGAATTGTACCTTTTAGAGCCTCTATCTGGCAGGCTATTTAAGATGCTGAATAACCATGAGAGACAATCTGACTAAAAAGTGTTTCCTGCACTATTTACAAAAAAAAACACCGTATTGTCCGGTAAATAAGGCGCAACCCAAATGAATGGTGTATTTTCAAACTATTTCCATGTACAGTGAGACCTCAGCTCACAAACTTAATTGGTTCCCAGGAAGTGTGTGTAAGGTGAAAAGTTCATCTGCCGAACATTTATTTCCCATAAGAAACCATTAAAAATCCGTTCCCAAGTCCCCATAAAACAGAATTTAGGCCCAAAAACAACACTAAATAATACCCTCACTCACACTGTTCCCTTCATTAATCCAAATCAACATAAGTTTTTCAACCTCTTTTATTGCCTGAGACCGTTACTTAGACAACACAGTAACACCCTTAGCCACACGTAGCAATGGTCGACTTAGCATACTGGGACGCACAAGTCACACGAACGCACACCTCGTTTGTGTTTTTCGATGATCTCCTTCTTCTGCTTGACCGTAATTTTCTTTTGTGTCCTCTTTGTCTTAACTCTAGCCTGTGGTGGGGTCTTTTTTGGTCCCATACTAGCAAAAGTACTCCACTCGATAACAAACCACATCCACACCCAAAGAAAGGAGCTGACGAAACTAGTCCGCCAGCCACCGTGGAACTGTTCGACCTTGTGGTTTGGTATTCATCTGCCGAAAACTAATCCGTCAGCCACCGTGGCGCTGGGTGGTCTGGTTTGTCCGCCGAAAACTAGTTCGTCAGCCACGACTATATGCTCGCAAATGTAATGATCGTGAGGCGAAAAGTTCGTGAGCTAAAGTGTTTAGATGGTGAGGTTGATACCTCACCATCTGTATAAGGCTACCGGACAATAATGCGCACCTTCAATGAATGAAAAAATATACATATACATATAATATATAAATATATAAATGTCTCATTATAAAGTGCTACAATAGAAGGTGGGGTTACGCACTACTTCTTCTACAGGGAGGGTGTCATGAAATCGGTACTGCTGACAGTAGTTGCGAGATCTGTTGTGGCTCAATATAACTTCATAAATAAAGGGCACTTTTGTATAAGGTGCAGGGTCATCTATTGAAGAAAATGAAGGCTTTTGGGTGCGCCATATAAACCGTAAATTACGGTAATTCAACAAAATCACCCTGTGACAATTTCAATTTTTTTCTCCTGCAAAATAATTTGATATCATATACCCAACATTGCACTTTAATCCAAAAATAACCATTCTGAATTATATTATAGCAGTTCTGAATTATTTTATAGCAGTTATTTTAGACTTTATATTAACTGGGTTTTGAGTTGTTGGTTTTTTTTTAATAGAAAGGGCCAAGCAATAGAAAGGGAAGTGCACATCCATTACTCAGGCGTTGGGAGTCAGAGAGAACAGAAAGTGTAGTTGCATCTTAGAATGCCTCAATTTGGAGTCCCATCGGGATCCTCGAGGTTAGGGAGAAGAGAAAACCGAGCAAGACCATTCCATTCAAACGATGTTTAATTGTTAGGGAATTCTCATGTGTCATTCCCAGGCAGAGTACTGAGATGTTCATAAGACATTTAGTAGATCAATATGCTGGCAGCCGACATTGTGCCAAGTGAGCACATTTTACAGATGGAATACTGTTACATTTCCTTTCCTCACATGGTCAAATGACACTACTCAGCATATTTTTATTTTAGTTTTTTCTTTTGTTTTCAGCTACACTAACCGTATTTACTGCTGTCTAGGTGAAGCAAGGAATCAGTTTGCATGAGTTAGGTTTGTATTTGTTAGCAGAAAAAAAGCCTGCCTTATTTCTGAGTCTAGATGGAAACATTAACTTTATACCAAGTGTTTAGGGCTGCAAAATGTTCCCATTGTCATGCAAATCATTGCCGGTCAAATCAAATATGTCATTTGTTCAAAGGTAATAACTGAACAACAATTAAACAGCACAGTGTCTTTAAAATGTGGTGCAAGAAGGAATAAAAATGCTCTTACTCTTCTTACCTTCTTTCAGCATCCCCACTTTGAGGCATTTCATGAAGCGACAAGCCTGACATGATTTGCGTCTCCGTTTTGTGATCTCACACTCGTTTGTGGCAGGACAGCTGTATTCAATGTTGCCTAAGAAAAGAAATACATTTGATTCATTAACCAAGTGACGTTGGATTTTGAACAAAGCATAAAAGGCACAGATCAATGCAAGGCATACTTTGTACTTTACTTTCTTTCTTGTTCTTTACTTTCATACTTTCTGATTATTTTCAGTATTGATAAGGTCCATCAGAGCAGGGGTGCGAAAGCTACGACCCACCAAACGTCAATATTTTAAACATGGTCCTTTGAATCATCATATCTCAGGGAATACTAGGTCAATTTTCATATTTCCGTATTTTTGAATGGAAGCTTGGTTGTCGAATGGTTATGATGTCAACTTCACAGTGCAAAGGTACTGGGTTCAATTCCAGGTCCGCCCTTTCTGTGTGGAGCTTTCGTAGGTTTTATCTGCGTCCACCAGTTTCCTCCCACATTCCAAAAAATAATGCATGGCAGGCTGAATGAACACTCCAAATTGTCCCTGGATGTGATCGTGTGCGGAAATTGTTGATTTCTTTCTGTGTGCCCTGTGATTGGCTGGCAACTGGTTAAGAGTGTCCTCCGCCTACTGCCTGGTGACAGCTCGGATCGGCTCCAGCTGCCTTAGTTTCTTAGTAGGTTTACCTTTTGACCAATAAAATTGACAGGATGTAGTTTCCAAACCAATGCTCCCATTGACCTAAAATTTTAGGTTTTATGTTACTCCATTCTACTTATTCTTTTCCCTTTCCTTTCCCTTTCATAACTTCGCTGCTGTGAATTGGGAATTTCTCCAACATGAGACGAATGAAGGTTATCTCATCTCTCATGATGAAATATACAGCAAGTTTTATTATAATCAGGTTGGTTTTACACACTGGCTGATTTGGCATGGAATGAGTTGAAAGCATTGTTAGGTCAGATATTGTGCAGCAAAAAAAAATCTTTTGTTGGGACCCAACGGAGAAAGTGCTCAGATTTGAGTGGTAAAGAGTGAAAAATCTACAGTGCTCTTAAGAAGTGGATACAACCCTGCTCCTACCAAATTGGCCTTGTTAATTCTGCACATGGCCCCAGGTGCAGGCCGTGCCCCCCTGCGCTCAGAGGGGCTGCCACTGTTCCAATAGCAGGCTTGACGAACCAAAGGCGCTGTCCCTGGCCAATTTACATAATACTCCAGTCGAGCCAGACCTGTTCTTACTACAATTGCCATTGTTGCTAATTTATAAACTTGACAGGCAAGCGGCCTTATACATTATTCAATTTCCAAAAAGTTTTGTTGCTCGAATCAAAAAACACAACTGCAACAAAAGAAAAACAGTTGCACTCAGCGTGAACATGGACAGCAGGACATCCGGTGCTGGGGTATCGTTCCCTATATTTTACTGAACTCCCAAGGATTTTCAATAAAGGGTTTCATTCTATTATAGTCTCTTCGTTTCAACTAGGCTTTCACTTTCAAAGTGTTTTGACATTGGCCGCACAACGCTTCCATTCAGTTTTATTGTCTCAAGCAAATACCAAATACCTTTCAAATATTGTACAAATACCTGAACCACTGAAATACACTGAACCGCTTGTTCAATCAATAAACGTTATCATTTATAAATGATGATGTGTATTGAAATGTTACTTATATAGCGCTTTCACAACAGCTGAAGCTGGAATAAAGCACTTTCCACAAAAGTATGTTATGGTATATTTTACTTTGTATTTTTCACACTGAACGCTCAACAATTAATGCCCACCACCCACACGCAGGCACGCACACACACACACACACACACACACACGCACGCACACATATGCGTTGCCAGCAGCGCCCCCCCCCCCCCAACTCGCCCTACAGGGCACCCTGCAAGCTGTGTAATATTCTGCTGGTGTTTCTCTACTGGCCCTCCAAGAGCCTTGGACAACTTATGCAATTATGTTAACATTATTGGACAGATCAAGTCGGGGTCCCAAGATGTTATAAATAATTAGAAATTCCTCCTTATATCTGGGTTAGAAATCATTATGCTAATTCTACTATTCTCTTTGGGATTGGGGATAAATAAAGGTGTGAGGCAAACGGCTGATGAGCTCTGATTGTCTCCCCTCGCTCTGTTTTCTCTGTTGTCATAGCAGAACCAGACTATAATCATCCCTTTCATTTTCACACATGCCAGGAGGAGGCAATCAGGAACCAATTCTGTTTCTTTTTTTTTCTTTTTGTATTTCTACCATAATCAACCAGCTAATCTTTGTTGATGAAGCATTGAAACATTTACACTGGGAAGCCCAGGGTTGTTTGTTTAAAATTGGGAGGGCATCCATTTCTTCAAATGACAAATTAGAATAAACACAATTGAAAGGATACCACAAGGTTTCGCTATTGGGCACAAAATCTGAAGACTTATTCAATGATTGTTTATTTGGAAGCGAATGTGGCCAAGACTATCTATTTTCATATTCATTTCATGTCATCATGAAAAGGCAGCCAATTGACCCTGGAGGTCCCTGACGGCACTTTAGCATTTGGTTGTTTATTGTTTTTATCTCCTACCCACCTTCCCTTTTTCAGGGTTTGAGTGAACACGTGCGCAAACTGCATTTGGTGGTTTACTAAGAGAGCAACAGTGCTTTGATATCAGACTCTCTAGAAACAAAAACAAACATGCACTCTCACACACTTAGGCCACTATGTACACGTTTTGTCAAGCCCTGTGTGAAGCTGATATTCTGTCAAAGGTGTTTCTGATAGATCAGTGATGGAATTCGGCAACTGAATTCATTTTCTTTTTCTACATTTCCCTCCCTGATTTACAGATCATGTGTGAAAAAAGTACCGTAAATTCAGTCTCAACTAGTTTGCATTCCAAAGCAACCAAGCCACACAACAAGCAATATGGTTGAATGTGACTGAAGTGGACCACTGACTACCTACAGTATGCGTTTGAGCAACACTTTCCTTGTTTTGCTGTCTATTCACAGGAAGATAGAAAATGATATACGACAGAGCCCATTGAGTTTCCGTGCATGCTTCGAATTATACTTTTTTTTGATCTTTTGATGAACTGCGATGTACATCTGTTGTCACAAGACAGTTCAATGCAGATTATCATAAAAATCTGAGAAAGATTTCCTCACTTGATTATATTAACATATAAAGAAGATCGGTTGATGAGCTCATATATGCTTCAATTAGCTGAAACTAGAATTTCAGTCCTTGCATGATCTTAAACAACAAGTGACACACACCATATGACAATTTCATTAGTAGGAATGAAGTATTCTGACTATTTTTTTGCCCAAGGACCATGTACGTGTTTATCCGAATTGAAGAGTTTATTGGTTTCCTTTTCCTTCTCTTGATAAGTATCTCTCAATCTATTGTATGGCTTTTCAGGACCCATGCCAGAACACAGGGGGGAAGTCAGGTCTTGTAAGTAAATTACAATAAAATGGCAGGTATTAATTTCTCATCAAAATCTAAACTGGCTTTTATGGGCGTACTGTCAGGTCTATTATTACTCCATATAAAAAAAGGCTGGCTGAGTTCAGTTGGTTTTCAACCATCTTTACACTTGGGATCATAATTGAAAAAAAAACAAGGTTCAAAAGGTGATGTATGTTTTTGGTTGCTAGGGCACGTAAAGTGCCACGGTGGTTGTGTGATTTGAAGAGCCCTGTTAATAGAGGGACTTCTGGGATGGATAGGGATTGACATCAAGGTTGACATCAATTTGGATCTATCCTTGACTAATACAAATTTAGCAATGTATGAGTTCAAGAGGATGTATGTGGCGAATGTAAAAAGGCATACGTGATCAGGAGATTAGGTGACGGAATTAGAAAAGGGATACATGGGGGAAAAATTAAGTACGGTAAATGCAGTTATGATATCTGTGTAATCTGAGACAATCCTATAAGAGACAATCCTGAACTCACTTGTACTCTTTGGCATTTGACTCTGCATGAGTCAGACTTGTGTTAGTTTTACTCACTGGTGCTTACAGATTCAGAATCAGAAAACCTTTATTCGTCCCACAATGGGGAAATTTGTGGTCCACAGCAGCAATTTGAAAGGGTGGGTGGGGTGAAAGGATAGGAAAACAAGATATTCTAAGCACAGTAAAAAAATTCTACTATCGTCATGACTGCTGTATTTCCTGTATATGATAGTTGTCCATGTTAAGTGCCCTGTTCCAGCTTCAGCTGTTGTTAAAGCACTATATAAATCAATATGGATTGTATTGTATTGTACTGTATTGTTCAGGTTTATTTAAAGCTTTGGTTAGTGAGCGTGTTTGTGTGTGTGTGTGTGTGTGTGTGTGTGTGTGTGTGTGTGTGTGTGTGTGTGTGTGTGTGTGTGTGTGTGTGTGTGTGTGTGTGTGTGCGTGTGTGCCCGTGTGTGCCCGTGTGTGTGTATGGATATAAAGTATCCCCACCCCTCCACAACCCCCCACCCCCAACATCCCCTCCCTTGGAGCATGCTTCATCATCACCTATGATGGACAGCCAGTAGTGCTAGTAGCTAGTAGTAGTGTGTGCGTGTGTGTGTGTGCGCGTGTGTTTGTGTGTACGGATATAAAGTACATTAATGTTTGCATGTTGCCAACCGCATACATTCAGAAGATTTTGTAATGGAGGTGAGTCCAAAAAACCCACAGATGGTAGTTACCACAAATGTACCATGCGATTAGTCCTGAGTGTGATTGGACAGTGTGATAAAGAACTAGAAAGGAAAGGGTCTTTGTTTTATTTTTGTTACCAAGGGGCATCTCCCAATTCAACATTGACTTCCTCGCTATTACTTGAATGAACCAGTTCTCCTCAACCTCATACCCTCATTTTCTCAAAGGTTCTACATCTCACGATTTACTGTCTCTATGTTACTCCACCTAAAGTGCATGTGTTTCTACTACCATTTCGGTGGGCTTTCACCTCCCCCAAAAAGTCCCAGCATTCTCTGCCCGGGACCCTTGTCTGATTATTATGCCATTAAGCCTATCCTCCTCTCATGTGAAAGAGCAGCAGAGTCCCTCTTCAATCTAAAGAAGTCCAGGGTTTTCTTCCCCTCCTTTCCGTGAAATTACCCGGAGACGCGTGCCTGAGTTTCTAATTGGCATGCCCGTCCCTGGAGACGGCCCCCTCCCTTCTTCCTAATGAAAAGCCTCGGCCTTAATTACACTTTCCAAACGCTGATTGTTATTGACAAAACTCCTGTGGCTCGGACAAACGACGGCAGATTAGCTCCATTACAGGCAGCCCTCCAAGTAGGGAAAGAGAGGGATTTCAAATTGACAATGCAAAGTGGGAAGTGGGAGGGTTGGAGTGGAGGGGAGGGTCGGAGCTTTCAATTTCTTTCTCCGTGTACCTTCCTCTTAATTGTTTAGGCCCGTGCTTCACTTAAGACATCTCCTTCTTCTCTGATGCCTCTTTTCGGTTCCATTGTGTGTCTTGAAATGAGGGGACAAAAGCCCAGTTATGCTACTTGGGAGAAAATGTTCATCTTTGTCAATAGAAGGGATTGCTGATGGCAGCAATAGTAAACATGCGGATTTGGCCTAGTGCCTTTGTTTGTCTGAAAAAAAAGGTACGTAGTCTGTCGAAAGCTGATAGGGATACAAGGTCTAAAGTCAACACCTCCCATCAAGACATGCAGCGTGCTCGTACTGCATGCTGTTCTATGTGGATGAATATTTGTTGGGTGCAGTAGGTGGAAATGTGTCACATCCATTCACCTCAAACGTGGCTACTATTCAATTTCCACAGAATCGCTTTAATTTGATCTTGTTTTCAATGCCGTGTATTGAACTCTGAAGACTCTGTATTATACATGGATACGTGAGATTGTTGCACTATTTTTTATCCAGGTTGAACAATATCTGATTTCATAAATCGAAACGAAGCAGTTTCGCATCACGAGGATGTGCATGAGGGGTTTTCTTTGTGTCACTCATGAGAAGCTGTAATATACATAATACATAATGCCTTTGTAGATAGACAGTTGGTCACACCTTGGTCTCTACGCTCTCATATAAACTCGTAGGGCAGAAATAATAAAGTGAATTCTGAGAAGCATCTGCTCAAACAGACCCCATACAACACAAAGTCTGACCACACTGTGAAAATGGCATGTGCATAATACACCATGAACCATGACAGATGATGACATCATACTTTCGACAAGTTTTGCATGACTAAATGTATTTATATGGCTAGTTCTCAAAAAACATGGTCCGCCCTGAGCTGCGGATGGTGACCCAAGTTGAGAGGCAATATTTTTTCCTCTCTAAAATCAGTCACTAGATTTAATTGAGTTCCACGCTAGGACAATACAACAGCAAATTTTGTTACAGGCCATTTCATTTTGTGCCCTCGTGGTACCTTAGATGTTTTTCCAACTGTACTTAACTTAGTCACTGCCATTCATGAATGTATTCGGAAATATAAAATATGACGTAGAACGCCATTCCCGAATTAGGTCGGGTTTTGTTTATTTCTTGTTTGGGTGCTGATGAAGTGCTGACCATGGCCTCTGGCAATGTTGTTTGCTTCCACAAGGGGGTGGCATTTCCCTTTGTCCATGTTAGCGCTTTGTTCCAGCCGTAACTGTTGTAAAGCGCTATATAAAACAATATGTATGTCATGCGTTGTATTTCGGACAGCCGCACGTTTTTCATGTTCATATAACTCCAGATCCATATACTTTAGGAATTAACTCTTTTTTTCTGGTGAAACAAGAGCGTCTAAGGTTCCTTACCCTGCATTAAATGTTTATGTAATCCTAAAACTCAATAGTCTGTGGGCCCTGGAATTCGAGTGACAATGACAAAAACCCTGGCACTGGAGAGGACACATTTTTGCACGTCTGGCAGTGAATAAGTTAAGATAAGGTCAGACAAGATAACCTTTATTCGTCTCACAATAGAGAAATTCCCATTTCGCAGCTGCAAAATTATGAAAGAAAGAGAAAAGGTAAAGAAGTAGAAAAACAAAATAGCGGAGCTGCTGCTTTAATTTAGGATTCCGCTGGAAGAACTTTTGAAAAATAAAACCGAAAATACAAGAGTTTCTCTCTAAAATATTCTGCAATAATTTTTTTAAAGTTCTTGTTTATTCCGTGATGAATACAGACATGCGTCAAGCATTGTTTTATAAGGGTAGTGACCTCACATTAAGGGGTCAAAGGTCATGTACTTCAGCTGTTGATGACCACTACTACTACTACTTTCTGTATGTTCAAAGATTCAGAGGCAATTTTCTGCTTATAAAACGCAATTATAAATGTCATCTATTTTAAAATAATTTGGTACGCGTGTTGAGTGTGAGAAGACAACCGTACCAATATGAATCGGTAGACCATGATATTAAAAAAATCCTTCTCTCTCTTTTTATGTGTGTGTGTGTGTGTGTGTGTGTGTGTGTGTGTGTGTGTGTGTGTGTGTGTGTGTGTGTGTGTGTGTGTGTGTGTGTGCGTTCGTGAATCAGTGACTCTAAACCCAGTACAATGTTATGTAAAATGTTAAAATATTTGGTCAATGTCCATCAATGTTTTAAATACTGTAGGTATTGAATATCTTGATGGTGATTTTTACACCATGAAAATAGGAGATTGAAAATGTGTCTGCGCTGTAATGTCAGTGTGGCCTTGGAGACAAATAATCTCTGAACTGTGTTCAAAGTATTGTTGGATGAAGACGAACAGTAAAATACCTTGTATTGTCCTTTTAAAAAAGGCTTTGCAGGCCTCACAAGAGGCCACACCATAGTGATACCCCGAAGCTATATCTCCACAGACCAGGCACAGCCTCTTGGGGAGGGAGTTCAACATGTATTCGCACTTTATGGATGAATCCTCCATGATGGTGCTGGAGCAGTCATCATAGCGCTTGCGACAGGCGCCGGCTCCAAGCCCACCGGGGGTGAACATGGGTGGAGAGTCCAGGCCGTTGGAGTGGCTGTTCATGGTGCTGACATAGCCACCGCTAGCGTCAGAGTTGCCGCTGGGACTGTGGTGGCTGACCGTGTCGATGACAGAGGATGGACTGGATGGCTCCGTTTTAATGTAGGACCCGCAGCTGGAGGGGAGGTGCCGGTCATCAGCGGCCATTCTATTCAGCAGCCTGTAAGAGGCGTGGTGAGAAACAGGAAGGGGAGAAAAAAAACAGTCAATTAGCATGTGTGTTTTTTAGACTATGAAGAAAAATAATATAAATATAGTGACTGTCATGACATATCAAAGAACCAGAACTGTATTTGCATTTTATATTCTCGCATTCTCCTGATAAAAAATGATGTAAACTTTATTTGGCATATGACAGAGCGAGAAAAACATGTAATCAAGCAAAACACTACATATGAAACACAAACAAACGTCTTCTCATCATGATCACAAAAACATTGCGCTGCACCAATAAACCCAGATGAGTAGATTCACGATTCAAGCTCTCCATTTGCCACATCGCCAATCCATTCAAAGAAAATGAGAGAAGGAACCTCATTAGTACTCGCAATCTGAGCTGCCTCGGTCACCAGTAAATGAAACGCAAATGATCACACTTTGGATGGCTCGCTCAAACGTATGAATCCCTCTATCCACTTTGATTTCGATACAACTCAATTTGGGCTGATATGCAACACAAAAATGGCATGAAATGCTGAATCTTCAAACAATTCTTCAGGATACATTTATTTGTGTGACATAATCTCAATTGGAAGATGTGCTTTATTTGGTTCTATTCGTGCTTCGACTTTTTGTTACATGCCTACATCATGTAGCGTGTTATCATCTCAGGTTTTGGACAGGTGTGATACTCTTTTGGCCGCCATGTGCACGTCCAAGGATGTTCATGGAGTTTACGTGAATGCTCAGACACATGGAAAATTTGAGGGAACATTGTCACCAAGTAATGGGAAATTTGGCAGCAGGCCAGAGACCAGGTCCAGGGCATTGGACCAAAAAAAAAAAAAATCATTGATCATTTCAGTATGAAATAAGTATTATTTTGAAAATCGGGTGTGATGATTTTTTGAGAGAGAGAGAGAGAGAGAGAGAGAGAGAGAGAGAGAGAGAGAGAGAGAGAGAGAGAGAGAGAGAGAGAGAGAGAGAGAGACAGACAGACAGACAGACAGACAGACAGACAGACAGACAGACCGAGCAAAGATGGAACCAGCTGATTGCTGATTTGAGAGGTGCAAGTTACTCATTCAGACTAATGGCACAATTGTGTATTTTATCATTTATTATTACTGTAATCATTGAGTACCAGTCCATCAAGATATACAGTATCTTTACGTTTCACCGGCTCAGAAAATGGACAAGGACGGCCTGCCAAAATAAATTGTCACTTGCCACGAACCAAACAGCAAAGATCACTTTGATGATTAAAATCAAAAAGATTATCTACAGTTAGATGACATGTTCAGGTGTGCATATAAATGGACAAACTCATTTGTTGAAGCCGACTGAAACAGAAAAAGAGAGTGACAGAAAAGCACCAAGTAATAAGGTGCCAAGCAAAAATCTAAATAAATAAATAACTAAATAAAATACTCCAAGTACCACTTTCATGCCCGCCAATCAAAGACAGTACCATAATAGTGTCCCAGCATAATCTCCAGCCGCAGCACCAGACACTTTGAGGCGTTCAAGGACATCTGCCAATTTGCACACTTTTTGTTATTGCAAATACAGCGACTGATCACTTTAAAAAGACTGTACAACTGTTATTGGATTTTATTCTACCACTGATCGCTTTAGCTCTGCTTGATACTTTGCACATTGTCTCATAGTTACCGTATTTTCCGGTATATAAGGCACACCGGAGTATAAGGGGCACCCCAGATGAATGGTGTATTTTCAAACTTTTTCCATATATAAGGCGCACCGGACTATAAGACGCACCTTCAATGAATGAAACAAAGTGTCCATGCATAATATATAAATACAGAAAAGTTTTCCAAATATAAGGAACACCACATTATAAGGCTTGGGTTACATACTGTTTCTTCTACAAATGGAGTCTGTGGCTGCTGATAGTAGCTGCGAGTCCTGTTGCGGCTAAATATTTCTTTACATACTGTATATGGCGCATAGGAAGTGCAGGGTCAGCTTTTGAAGCAAATATGGTACATTGAGGAATGCCCTTCCATACTTATTTTTTCTGTCTTTTATTTATTTATTTATTTTTATACTGATGATACTAATGCAGCGTCTTCTACTGGAGACAAATTCCTTGTGTCTTCTCTTCTTCTTCTTTTCCTTTCGGCTTTTCCCCTCAGGGGTCGCCACAGCGAATCAATGTCCTCCATCTATCCCGGTTTTGTGCATCCTCTTCCCTGACGCCAGCTACCTTCATGTCCTCTTTGACCACATCCATATACCTCCTCTTCGGTCTTCCTCTCGGTATCCTGCCTGGCAGTGCAAGGCTCAGCATCCTTCTCCCGATATAGTCACTCTCTCTCTAGACATGTCCAAACCATTTCAGTCTGGCCTCTCTGACTTTCTCTCCAAAGCCTCTAATATGAGTTGTCCCTCTAATGTACTCATTCCTGATCCTATCCAACCTTGTCACTCCCAAAGAAAACCTCAACCTCTACAGACGAGTAAATATGATTCTGATTCTGATAAAAATAAGACAAATACTTTTGTTCATGGTACTTTGCACATTGTCTCACAGTTACCCCTGATAGGTACCAGTTACCTCCACACCGGAGTATAAGGGGCACCCCAGATGAATGGTGTATTTTCCAACTTTTTCCCTTTTTAAGGCGCACCGGACTATAAGACGCACCTTCAATGAATGAAACAAATTGTTCATGTATAATATATAAATACAGAAATGTTGATTAATGCACAAAATGTGAGAAACTGGCATGCACAATTAAGTTTCCATTGCACGTAAACAGTGGTTCTCAAACTTTTTCTGAATGAAGCAAATGTACTTTAATATAGACAGTTTGGTTCCAAGGTGTTCGAGATCCGATAGTCCCATATATTCATTGCTCAACACCTGGACAGAAATCACAGAGTGCCTATTCTTCTTTTTTTACGCATGAAATCAAATCCCATCCAATCCATAAAAAAGTTTATGTGATTGAAATCATTTTTTTCTCAATGATTGTAAATCCGGCTCCATGTAAGAATACTGCTGGAGTAACTAGCCACTGTCTGAACCCGCTAGACTAACTTTCATCCTCTAAGTGCTGCCTCCGCATGGAAAAAAAGGACCAGGAAGGGCAATGAGCCAGATACACATTCTTTTTTTCACAACCAATTATTAGTGTCAGCAATAATCACCTGCAAACAATTGACAAATTAGCACAGACTTTCTTGCACCCGTCAGCCCAGACACCTTGACTTCTCTCTACTTCCTTTCTCTCCGCCCCTCGACTCCCTCATCCAATTACAAAAAAACACAAACGAGGTGTGCCTTTGTGTTATTTAGTGGCCGAGCACGGCTATGCTAAGTCAAAAATTGCTACCATTCTCTGGAAAAGAAAAGCCATCAAAGGTGCGTCTGTTGCAAAAGGTGTTTGCGTGCTCTCAAAGCGACGGTCTCGGGATATCGAAGAAGTTGAAAAAGCGACAGCGTGAGTAAAGCTATTTTATGCGAGAAAGCACGGCTAATTCAGGCCGATATCGCCATGCGCCAACCTGGAAGTTCGGCGCTTATTGAGGATTTTAAAGCCAGTAACGGATGGTTCGAGAACATCTGAGGAGGAGATGGCTGCAGCATCAAGTAAGCTCATAAAGGCAATGTTGGCAAAGTGGAATGATGTGCAGGTTTTTACCGAACTTCCATTCAGAAGACTGTGGCTATGACAATCATCAACATGATGAACAATAATATGATGCCTCAGCTTCGTAAGACCTTACAAGTCAGAAAGCAACAGGTGTCAATTAAGAGGTTTTTAATCAGCAAAAATGATGAGGAGTCTCCAAAGAAAAAAGATGAGAAGCCACACCAGAGGTTAAGTTACCAACAGTCCTTATGGAAGGTGACACTCCTTCCATAAGCCATCAACGACCATCAAAAAGGTAAATAAAACTTTATTTTACGGCACAGTTTATTTCTTTAATTACAGTCCTCATGTAATGTGCCTCTTTCCAAACAGCAATTCCCTTTGACCTTCGACCTCCAACGCCATTCCATCAAGCCATCAATAACCATCACAAATGTAAATAAATACAATAGCACATTTATTATACATAGAATAAGGTGTGTTGTGTGTAGTTTTAAGGCTTATTTAGTTGAATAGTATTTTATAGAAACCCAGGAACGGATTATTACCATTTTAATGGTTTCCTATGGGATTTTTTTTTTTGAGATACACACTTTTCGCCTTACACTCTGTCTGGGAACCAATTAAGTTTGAAAGTTGAGGTCTCACTGTATATTCGTTCAATGTGAATATTTAGTGAATTGTTATGGTTGGATATTTGAAAACAGACACATCGCTTTGCACTCCTGTGGTGGAGGTAAAAGGTCACCTGAATGTTCTTATATTAACTCAATCGAGCGTTGCCATTTTTTTTGGTTCACCACCAGGCAATAGGTGAAGAGCAACAATGCAGTCAAATGACGTCCTGATCACATTATACCATCAGCATTTTGCCGACAAGTTGTAATGTTTGCATGTTTGACATAACAGAATAGCATTAACACCGGTGGACCCAAGATGCCTGCTTGGACGTTAGCTGTCAGTCTGAGCGTTTCTTGCTGAGGACAGAAAACCAGAGGCCTCTGCTATGTGTCTACTCACTTGGCCAAACTGCCTCTCACTCTGAGGATGATTTAATTGCAAGGGTGGTTGACAGAGAGGTTCAGGCCCAGGGGTCATTGGGTCAACCTTATTTTCTCACCCCGGCTTCCTAGGCCCACGGAGATGGGGGTCAGTGTGTCAAATTAAATCTCATTCCAGGGTTTCTCTCCCTGATGTCATGTATATTCATTGGAGCTCCAGGTGCCTACCACTTCTGGAACCCCCCCCCACACACACACACACACACACACAAAAAAGGTTAACTGCTAAAATAATCATAAAAAATGCTCCCATGCTAAAACCATTGACCTTGAGGAATAAGATGACAGGCTTATTACTTCCATGTATTCTTTTTTTCCTCATATGAATGCCCAAACTAAATTCTCAAAAAGTGTCCTTTTAACTTGATTTCAAACACAACAAAATGTTGTATTTATTATTTATTTTATTCAGGATAGCAATGTGTTATTCAGATTTGCGGCTTAAAACAAATCCATTTGTACTCTGAAACGTCCTTGCATACAGAAATTGAAAGGTGAATCAATTTCATGCCTTTCTAAAATAGAACTTGCCGCCCTCGATAATGAATGCAGATTGCATCTGCGTAAATTATTGCATGGCTCTGTTCATTTGCTTTATGTTCTGTTTTAGATGGATATGTGCACCTGTGCGGTAGGGCACCTGCACTTGGCTTATTAAAGGCTATATATTAAAACGCAGGCACACAAGATGGCTCCATTTAGATTTTATTTCACAAATTCAGAGTAAGCCTAACCCCGGTTCAAAGGCCAACTTCAGGGTGATACTTAGCATAATTGCATAAGTGTCTTAACTGTTTCGCCTCCAGCTCAATGTGGCCATTTATTATAAATGTTCTGGCTGGAATTCCCTTAACTCATTGTGCTATGACAGATTATTCCACAGCTATGCGTGTGTTTTTAACAAGTCTGCATATATTGATTAATGATCCTGAGGGAATACTAACAACATTTTAAACATGTGGTATTAATCAAACAGTGTAGAAGATATATATCTATATACATGTATATCTACCTGTATATATCTACAGTATGTATAGATATATAGTCCGGATATTAAATGGGGGCATACGAATTTAAATGTATGAATAAATACCATCATACCGTGAATTATGAACACTAAATATTTTGACAGTCATAATTGGTGGGATTAATATTTCAGTATGTGGAATAGGTGCTAATTAGCAAATGTGTTGCACATTACTGTAGATACCATCATGCTGTGAAATCTATTATTCTCTTTTACTTCCTTCCTCAAGCTAACTAAAAGTGTTTCATATTCTATTGCCGGTCGGGCTACAGAAGTGCGGCTCCTCTTACTGCTCCTTTTCTCATTTTCCTTTCTCTTTTCCTTCTCCTTTTGTCCGGATCAAAATTTGTGCTGAGTAGAGGCATACACGTGCTCACTTTGTTTTAATCTGATTCCATCTGGTCTTACGAGCAATATTTCAGTTCCCTCATATCATTCCACCAGTACCGTGTATTAATAACTGGGAAAAATTCTCAGATACTCACTGTTCCTGAACATCTGAGGGAACACTCGTTCCTCCATGTCTTGACACTTTCTTTCCTGTAAGCAAAACTTGAGATTGTCTTGATAGCAGTTGTGATCTGAATGAGCAAGTTTGTAAAAAATCCTGTGAAATCATTCTTGCTAACTTCAGGAGGACTGACATTTTCCGCTGGAACCTACAATTCAGCACACAAAGAACACTACAGGCTGGGCTCACGGAGTGAATAAAACCCTTGATGTTATTTATCTGGTTGTATTTACAAGCAAGGCCACCTGATGTCCAAAAACACAATTTTAGACCATTTGGGGACCTCATCACCAGGTGTCACAAGCCTGCTACCTCAAACTGAGTGGGGATGCGCAGGGGAGGTTGGGGTTGACATCCGCAGGCAGGGTGAAGTTGATATCAGATGCCCCAGTAGGGGCGGATCTGTCTTGAAGACCCCAGGCGATGTGGTCTGATAAGCCACCGGTCCTGGAGTCAGGCGCAGGTTGGACAAACTCAATTAGTTTCTAAAATACCTCCTCTGAGCCTTGCTCAGCCTCTCTAGCAGAGTCAAAAACCTACTGGCCTCCTCCCCTCGAAGGGCTATGACCACCTTTTACCGCTTCAACACACAGCTAGGGACTCATAGGAAAAGCAATGACTGAACAAAGGCGAGGGAGAACCTTCCAGCCAGTAAATGTTAAATTAAGATTTGCAGAGTGTGTCCACATGGGGCAGTGACATGCAGTCAGTGGAGGCAGGTGAGGCAGTGCCTCACCTGTCATCATGGAAAGCTGTCATGGAAATATCAAATGAAAAAAATAAATTAAACAGTTAGATGTATTTAGTGATTTGTACTTTAACGTTCTTGTCCATTTAACTTCACCGTTTTAGGATTTTTTTCAAAATCGCTGAATTTTCACATTTACCGTTCAAATACTGAGTAGAGACGAGCGGTGACGTCATTGATGACGTCAGTGCCTCACCAGCCATGAACCTCACCGCACGTCACTGACATGGGGGCAAACAGACAACCGGGGTCCCAGAAGGACTTGGAGCAGCCTTTGGGATTCAAATGTACAATCATCTGATACATAAAATCTTTTTTATCTAACTTGTCCCACATTAATGACTGCCATGGGAATATGGGGGAAATGTAGTCGTGGGGTAAGTTCTTGTCACTGTCACTGGGTGAAGTGGTATGTCGTGGTTGCACACTGGGGATCTACTTTGATCTATGAAGATTATTTTTAAGATTCTCCACCCCCAATTTGGTTTTGGCCTAAAAGTCCACGTGACTGTGTTTGTGGTAGCAAAGCAGATTGAGGGCCCCAATCAATAGACCATAGGCTGGGGGGCTACTACTGGGTTCCCATTGAGGGGGACCATGTTCATGTCTTCTGTGGATTCGACAATTAAGTCTCTCAATATCCAGCACAGGATTATATTTAGCTGCTCCACAGTAACGCTGCTATCATCTTTATGAAGCGATGAGCTCACTCCACTACGACAACTTGAGCTCTTACGGCACCATATGATAGCCCAGGCCAAGAAATACTGTAGATCACATCTATTGATCCCCACCTCCCCCACGCTTCTTGCTCCTTCCTGTTGTGGAGATGCTGCTGGCATATAGACTCTGCTTTTTGTCTGACGTAAACCATCTGGGTCGCACAGGGCAGATCTGGTTCTTATAAGGGGTTGAGTTCAGGATGTTGATGGAAGCAAATGACATGTGATAGAGAGATACTGTCCATGGAGGGATGAGAGAGGCGGGGCCTGGAGATAGACTAAACTTCATATTCTATGGAGCAAAAAAAAAAAGTACAATCTTCTCCGGAACCCCAGTGGAGGACTTCCCTGCAGAATTGAACAACTCATCATGCTATATGAAATAAAAAGAAACTCATGATAAGTCTAGCCCCCAATGCAGTACATTTGGGATCAAATGTCTAATTGTGTCTTTTCATTTGAAAAGATTAGTTTCCATTACATCTGTTCAGTGACAATGTCATGGTATAATTTGACAACATGAAATTACAATAGCCCATGAAATATGAAAAGTCATTTTCGGTCTACTTTTTGACTGGTGGTGTTTTGACAGTCAAATATTTTGTGCATTAAAATTAGTTGAGCTGATATTTATTATATGATATAATGCGACAAATGGAGTCTCTAATCATTCACTCACAATTCACATTTCAGCACGTTAGTAAATTGAATAATTTTAAATAATAATTTGATTTATTTTTAATGCAAAAATGTCATCGGGAATTATGCAGTTTCACTTCAGCACAATCATTCACATCCAAAAAAAAGTGATATACACTGATATATTGACAAAAGCATTGGTTTTCTGAAATGAACTCTTCCCCAAAAACACATACAGAAAAAAAAAACAATTGTCAGAATGTCCTAGAATTGTTTTGCATGGGTGCAAACAGAAATATTTTTATAAAAGGTTTAAGGTTATTTAAGTCTAGTGGAACTCACAGGTTTAAGACAGTGAGTGTGCGTACAGGGGGACGGAGGCATATCGCCATGCATGAAATTGCTTCATTAATCTTCCTCTGATAGCCTCTTCTTGTACAGGAGTCAACCCTACCTGCTTGAAACAAACATTCCGCCGTACCTCCAACATTTCCAATCAAAAGAAGCCAAACACAAACGAACAAAAACAGACGTCATGTACACAAAATGATGACATGTCCAGGAATTTTAAAAAACATAATTCCATATGTATATTTGTATAGGTTATCGTCAGTGTAGCCATTAGGAAGCAAACCACAGGGGCTCCCTGTCTAGAAATGACACGAGCATCAAGTCCGACTTCAAATTTAAATGACTGTAAAAGGATTGATGCTGTGACGATGTTTGCTTCTGTGGCAGACTTCGCTATAGCAATGGCCTTTTTACAAGCTCATCTTCACCAGCTGCCACATATTTCCCATAAATACTGCTGGTCATAAAAAGGCGGGAGGGCCTTACTGATTTATATGATCGGTTCCGCCACCATACCATTCAGAAATAATTAAACTTTGGGGATATTTCATGAATTAATGTGTCTCCTTCAGGGGGCAATCTAAACATACATATCAGCCTTGTACCGTGCTTGCGGACACCTTGGAAGGGGGTGTCGGGGGTGGGGGTGGTAATGTGTGATGAGGAGTGGGGGTTGTTCTCTGCCTCCGAGGGGCAGGTTCAACAACCAACCACTCAAAGTTACTATTTGATTGCACTTAGCACTGTCCTGGCTCTATCCGAAGGAGATGTTTTAAGTCAAGCTAGTTTGTGACTGACATTCAAATGGGGCAGCAACCACGCATGCATGAAGGAAAGAGCAAAACTAAATGAAAAAAACCCTACATATCCACATTTAACATTGCTATGATTTTTGTTCAATTCTTTGTTTTTTATTTCATTACTTTTTTTACAATTTAATAACTTCAACAGTTCCTGATCTTATGCTTGAAATGTTTTCTGTTAGTCAAAGTCTGCATCAATGTACACACAAGGCGGCCGTTTGTTCACAGCTTTCCAATGAACATCACGGGGGGCTGCTTAGTTATAGTGGGAGCAAGGCTGGTCCGGCATACGCAGAGAAGACACGCTAAAGCTGTCAGAAGGAATGGGAGATCCTGCTGTGAGGGACGGTTTCAATATTGATTTCATAAATAAACAAAGCTAACCATCGATCCTAATGTTATTTTGCATTTCAATTACTGCTCAGAAACATAACCTTCAAACAACGGCGCGCTCAATACCAATAGCCTTCACTGATAAACACCCATATAGTTATCCACGCACAGCGAGGCCGAGGAGGCCCTTTGTAATCGGTAAAACTTTGCAAACTAAGTTGATTTTTTTTCTCTATTCCCCTAACATTTGCACATTTTACAGTTCACCACTTTCTTGATTTATTTGAAGAAACTTACAAGCAATGTGGGGCAATGTGGGTGTTTTTATACATGGGAAAATGGGTCTGCAAATGAAGAGGACCTCTTCAGTATTGGAGCAACAGGAAGAAGTGCTGACACGCTGTGTCGGTGATAGCACTCGGCTGCCACAAGGGCATAAGAGCCCACGTAGGCTAGCATTATCCTTCTAGACTAATGGACCGAGTTATTTATAACAGATTCTCACACCGCGGTATAGGTCTCCAACGTTACCGTGGGAGAGAAATTAGTAGGGGCACGTGTGAAGATTTGCGATAGTTTTGGTGCATAAGCAAAGAGGATAGGGAATCACAAGCTAAGGGTCCACATTAGGGGACAGCGGTTTATTTTCAAGGGAAGGCGTAAAAAAGTCAGATAATCTATGTTTTCAATCATGTTCAAGCATTTTTGTGTAAACCTATATGATAAAAGAAAGAATAGTGGGAATAGAGTGTCAATATACTCTGCATCCCCATTTGGCCTGGGGATTCAACCCCCCCCCACCACCTCATCTCAATCTGAGTGACACATTTACAGTGAAAGTAATGATACTAGATACCAGAAATGAGAAGGCTCCAGCGTGGCCAGTGGACTCAGGAATCTCTCTAATGAATTGGACAACAAAGCCCTGTTGGTACAAGGAAGAAGTATTTAGAATTGGGTGACAAACTGAATTTATAGACATCACAGACGCCACAACGCCACCTAAATGCAGGACGGGACGGGAAAAGACAGGCCGGTCAGCTTCGGGGAGTTACAGAGGCTTGCGTCGCCTAGCGGGGTGGCCATTCTCAGCCAGGAACCTCTTCTTGTAATGTATTCTAAAACCAAATTATCGTAAACTGATCCCATCTGGATCGTGTCTGTGCGGGGCTGCTTTGGTTATCCACCATTGCCTCTACCCTGCGATAGCATCTCCATGAAGACAGCAAAAATCTGATTAGCCCAACAACAATGAAACACTTGGTCAAAGAGCAAAGAGCTTTTAACTTAAGATACACTAATGTAATTCCCTCCCCTTGTTTTCTGAAACCTAATAACAATCTATCGGATGGACTGTCGAATGGGTGTTTGCAGGCTCCAATGCAGCACGAGCTGGGAATAATGTCAAATAAATTTAAATCTAATCCATCAACGTGTGCTAACTTCTTTCTGTTTCTCTCGAGAAAAAAAAAATACATGAAAAAGGTCTCATTTCATGAGGGACAAGTTAACTGTTCGAAGCCATGGTAATGCTGAGCTAAAAGGGAACATTTTACACCACGGAGAAGTCACATGCTGACTGCCTGAAAGCACGACCAGCGACGTTCGACTATTAGCAGAAAGTAAATATTTGACTCATTCGCAACTTCAAGAAAAAATTAAAATGCTCCGGCGTAGAATAAATCCATACATTTGTAGACAGTCATTCAACTTGTTCAGAAATTTAAGGTCCTCTAATTCCAAAATAACTGTCTGCTGACAATTTGGACACTGGCGAGGTTGGCGGGTCTATATATAGAGTCATGCCATGGTGATTTTATAATGGTACTGTGGTATCGACACGGAATCAATCCTGTACATCTGACTAATCCTCTCATACAATCATCAAAGTCGTGTTCAGCAATAAATGTGTGTCATTTAAATGGCAATGAACATAGAAGAGAAGGGGGCTGCTTCTTAACTGAAACGTCAAAATGTCACACACATACTCAAACACCCTCACACACATGAAAAAAGATACAGGAGAAAATAAATTGTAGTTATGAAAAATCTAGAATGATTTTTTTTCTCTGTAGTTTGCTATGTGTACATGACATATTTCATCACATTACTACAGTACATTATGCTTCTTCATTATTCAGATTTTCTCTGTGACATATAAACAAAATGTAAATCGAGGCAAGGGTAAAATAAATATTAAATATCAAGGAAATCTGTAATCCCCCCCATTTAGTTGTACTTGAAAATGCGGTATGCTTTTGGTCGGTTTTGAAATAATAAAGTTGAAGGGGAAGAACGTTGAGTTGAATGAAAATGGAACAAACTTTGACAAAATATTTTTAACATATTAATATGGCATGTTGAATTTGTCTTGGAAATTATGTTTTACAGTTAGAATGATTAACTTCTTCCTCTCACTTTAGAGTTCATTTAATGAGACGCAAAATTTACACATCCATTATTCACTAAACCAACAAGTTCAGTCAAACCCACTCAGTATAAAAAGTCTGAAAAGGAGCTTTGAATTAATAATAGTTCTTAGTGTTTTGCGAAACTTAGATTTATTTATTTTATGCCTTCAACTTCTATGACTAGTGCATTTTAGACACAATGATTTTATTATTTTGACACTTTTTACAACAAGAAATTTTAAAATGCATTAAAGGAACAACTTTAATCAATTAGACAAGTTTTTAATAGTAGCACGAGTTAAATAAGGCGCAGTTATGACAGCAAAGTAAACCACAGAGAAAATTTCAGCTTTATAAAAGAAAAGCGAGTCCACAGCTCTTCAACTATTTTTTATCCATCTTAAAAAGATGTCAATTCTTTCTAAATGAGCAAATTGACAAAATGAATTGTGATGAATAAGGCAGCATATTTATTGGCGCAGTTAAAATAAGGGCACAATTATTTCTGAAATGAAGCAAATTATCTTTAATTAACAATATATCTCAATGTCTGACTGGATTAAATTATCTATTTGGAATAAACAAACAACCCTTAAAGAAACATTTACCTTTAAGGCTTCACAAAAGCTTTTTATTATTTATTTCAAATTGTAGAATTCATACTCGGTCGAGGATATTTTGTAAATTTTGTGTAGAAACATTTTTGAGGAAATGTCTGTATTTTGAATGCATTCATAATTTATTTTGCACAATTACAAATTATGAAACTGGTGCTATGATAAGGTGGGTCAGAGTGTAAATCAGAGGAGGGAGCTTGTTTTGCGTGTCACTGATGGGCTGCTTGTTTATTTAATCCAACAATGTATCTTACCCACTGCTTTATACATTTACTTTGATCCCAAAACTTGAAGTATTTTTATCCTATTTATTTATGAACATACAGTAAAATTCATCCCCTGAACTAATTCAAAAGCTATGACGCGTTCACTTGTGAAACGGAATTGGTGATCCACGCTCAGATTTTAACATGTCAAGGCTGTCATAAAAGATCTGCTCAAGCGATGAAATTACAAACACAGGCTTAGACTTCCAGTGTTTCTCATGCCCAGTCGCTTGATTTAAAAAAAAAAAGTCACCGAAACTCCATCGTACATGGTTGACATGAGGCGATATCTAAAACAGGAAAAGTTTAAGTGCTAAAAAAGTGAGATTGACAGAAAAGTGCAAGCAAAGTGAAACTAAAACATTACATGAACTGAAAGGAAATAAAGATCACAGGGAGGTGTTAAAAGTGAAGGAAAAGAAGGAAGCAAGGAAAAAAGAGTGCACCTACTGGTGATGATAGCTGATAGGGTCTGGGAGACAAAGTTCTGAAATGTCCATCAGTCCAGTTTTAGCATTCCAGGAATGAGAGGAAGAGGAAAGAGGAAACAATTGAGAGCCGCTTCTTCCCCCAAATGACAGCGGAGCACCCTCAGAGGCGTTGCTGCCGAAAACCCCCTCCAGCAGCGCTTCCCCCAGCCTGCACAGGTATGTTGGACTCTGATGGACTGAGTGGCTGCGCGCATGTGGAAGGGGACATGTGTGTTGTGGATGTGTTTATGTCTAGGTGTGTGGCAAGAAGACTGCGTCTCTGATTGTTGGAGAGTGCATGTGTGTTGAGGGCAGAGAAAGGAGGCAAGGGACAGTGAAAAAGAGAGAGAAGGGGGGGAGAGAGAGAGAGAGAGAGAGAGAGAGAGAGAGAGAGAGAGAGAGAGAGAGAGAGAGAGAGAGAGAGAGAGAGAGAGAGAGAGAGAGAGAGAGAGAGAGAGAGAGAGAGAGAGAGAGAGAGAGATGCAGTGGTAGGATAAGGACTGAGATGGAGAGCGCAGGAGAGCACCAGCAAGAGGAATGACTCTTTCCACAGGCGGGATAGGGCTCTTTAAGACTCAAGGGCTTGATGAATATGGAACAGCTGCTGTTGGCTGGATCCGAGGGGGGAGGACTTAAAGTGACAGAGGGGCCGGCACAACGCTGGGGAGGTGGGATCCAAAATGCTCACAAGCTCTCTTCATGCTATGCATGGACACAAGATCACATCACAACAGACATTGGACACAAGTAACATTTGAAGTTGTGTAAAACTTCACATCACGAGTCACATTTAAATTTCATATTCCTCTCTTAAGTGTATAAGTCCACTGAGCTTTGGATAAATCTATCGTTTTTGCCAATGGCTTAATTGCAGTAATTCATGCCTTTGTCACATCTCGGCTCGATTACTGTATTATGCTTTACTTCAGCCAATCATCCATGAAGCGTCTCCAGATAGTCCAGAATGCTGCTGCTCGCCTTTTGACTGGTACTCGTAAGAGGGAGCATATAACTACTACTCTGGCCTCCCTTCACTGGCTCCCTATACCATTTAGAGTTCTTTTCAATATCGAATTATTTGTCTTCAAATCTTGAAATGGCCTCGCTCCTCCTTACGTCTCCATGCTCATCCACTTCTGCACACCTTCCCGGCGCCTCAGGTCTGATGACCAGCCATTATTAGATGTGCCAAAAACTAAACTCAGAGGGGGTGGAGCCCTTTCCGTTGCTGGTCCCACTCTCTGGAATAACCTGCCACTGAACATTCGGCAAGTCACCTAGCTGCCCATCTTTAAAACCTTTCTCAAAACTCACTTGTACTCTTTGGCATTCGACTCAGTATGATGCAGACTTAGTCTTGGTTTCCTTCCATAGGGCTCTCTACTGTTTTTGTGAATGCTTTATTGCCTGTATATGATAGCTGTCCATGTTAACCGCTTTGTTACAGCTTCAGCTGTTGTTAAAGCGCTATTAAATCAATATGTATTGTGTTGTATTGTGTTGTATTCCTTCTAAAACAACAATGGAAAATTGAACAAAACCAGAGTCACCAACCGAATTTTTGGACACAGATTAATGTGTGTTTGTTTTTGTATCAAAGCTGTTCTGCATTGTTGGAGGTGATCGTTTCTTGGCGTAAGCAGTCACCGCAGTCAATATTTATGACTATACCCCGGAAGGCACAGCACAGCACAGTGATTTGCTCGTGAACCCACTGTTATTTGATCGGTATAAATTGTGATTTCTCCTAATTCTACATTGTACATAATTACATTTTTAACCGCAGAACTAGTAACTCATTCACTAACATTCACAAATGTATTCGAGAATTGAAAATATAACATAGAGCGCCAATCCCGAATTTGTTCAGGTTTTGTTTTTTTCTTGTTTGGGTGCCAATAAAGCGCTGGCCAGGTTTTTTCGCTTCCACAAAGACCAACATTTCCATGTTTTCCATGTTAGCGCTTCGCTTCAGTTTCAGCTGTTGTTAAAGCACTATACATTAACCAATATGTATGTATTGCATTGTATTTTGGACAGCCACCCATCAATCTAATCTAATATGTGCACAATTCTACAAGTACGTTGATTTTCAAATGTTCCCATGTAAGAGGATATATACCACAAAGGCTCTGAATCTTGGAACAGGGCCTCAAGCTACCCATGTGGTCCTTCATCGCTACCTGGTGCCCCCTGTTAAATACAATAAAAACCACTGACCAGAGTCTGTAATGGAAATGTCAAAGCAGTTTGAAAAGAACTTTCAAAAGGCTCAGATGACAGTTCAGGACATTACTTAACAGTGAACTTGACATTTTGAGTCAAAAGAAAACTGCAAGTTTCAAAGCCAGATGAGGGTTGTATCGCACACGATAGACTGTGATGTAAGTGAATGGAGGCTAAGGCTACACCAACACAGTCGAGGGCATTTGCCGCACTTCACTTTGGAAAAGTAATAGCTTTCAAACCACTGAGGACAGTTAATGTATTTATTGAGGTGTGTGGCTAGCTCCATTTGCGGTTGTTACATGTGAGAGAGCATTGTGAACCTTTCGACACCTGCGAGAGATGATCTCAAGTCATAACTCATGGTGTGCAGGCCCATCATCTTCTAAAGCAGCGGAAAATCCAGCTCTGCTCCCCTAACCCCGGCTTTAGAAGCGCCCGTGTTTCCGTGTTGATCGAGCTCAGTAAGAATGCAGAGAATGCAGATAGCATTTCACAGTCAGCGAGTGTCTCCGTGTTACTGTATCCTCATGTTGTCAGGGCAGAGCTTATAGTATCTTTGGGGGGAAAACGGGTAGCAGCAACTTGGCAAAAAAAAAACCTTCTGAGTGTGACTGCCACCAGTTGTGCAAAGTTGGAGGTACGTTGGAGGTAGAGGTAGTTTAGAGAGAAAGGCAAAGGGCTTCATGAAGCGTTTGGGCTGGATGCAGAGCGGGAACAGTGTGGCCCCCGGAGAGGAATCCTGTTCCATTCATCGGCTCACGTTTCTATAATCAATGCAAAAACATCACGCAATCCCTATTGATCATCACCGGCCTATTGATGCGCAACAATAGTGTCTCCACAGTGGCACACATTTCTCAGCATCTGTTCCCCCTTTTTGGGGCAAAAAAAATAACAACAAATGACTCAATAAATTCAATCCAATTAAGACTGTTGCCAAATCCAGCACCTGTCAGGCTAATTCCTGGGATATGAATAAACACACTGTCAGAGTTGTAAGACCCCTAATAAGACACCACACTACAGACTGCAATGGAAATAAAACAGAGGGTGCAAAGCAGATGTTGCTATGCCCAGTAAGGCTTGCTGTTTTATGTTAGGTTTTAAATCCAACAACCCTGGATGAACCTCAGGGGAATCCGAAGAAGTGGTGATATCGTCGTGAGACAACGTGTATTACCCTGGTATCTAACCTGAATACTGCCTTTCACCTTGGGGAGTGCCTACATGAACCAAATCTCATATCTGCATGTTTTCATATGTCTTGCCAAAGCTTTTAAGTGACATCCTGACATGTGTCGCACCGTGTGAGCTATGAAAGCCCGCTGAAAGCTGCTATCGTGACTCCTTATCAGCTCTGTTATGAAAAATCACTGCATGTGACAGTTGATTTGACAGAAAAGGATCTGATAGAAATAAAGAATAGTGCCACGTGAGACCGGCACTCGATCACACACCATGAAAAGTTAAAGCTGTAACAGGAGTAGGACAGCAGCAGATTATGTAATCTGATGGAATCGTTACAATTTTAAACTGAAATTAAGTGTTTCTTTTGTCAGACTGTATACCTGTTCGACCAGTGTTTATTTCGAATGTGTAGCCTTCTATGTAAATACTGAGGAAAATATAGAACAAAGTGCGGAACAAAGTGTTCAACAATTTATGTGACATCTCAGCATCGAAAGTAAATAAATCCAATTCAGTGGACCTCTCTAAGGTTTAATGGTGGAAAATATACCAGAGGCATTTATTTTTATTCCCTCTTAAACACCACTGAAAAATAAATAATACTGAATTGCAAATGATATATTTAGCCAATTGGATGGCATGAAAAGCAATATTTTTTTAATCAGAATGTAACTCAAACCCATCTTTGTTGAATGTCTGTGTTGAAAATGTGTAGTGTATCTGTTAAAAATCTGTGTAATAATAATAATAATAATAATAATAATAATAATAATAATAATAATAATAATAATAATAATAATAATAATAATACATTTCATTTATAAGCGCCTTTCAAAACTCTCAAGGACAATTTACAGTCACAGGATATTTTGTATTACGGTTAGTGGATGACAGCAAAGTTAGTTCACCAATTTACGTGACATCTCAAGTCAAAATGACTTCAGGCAACACTTTTACACTTTAAGGAAATGTGTGGTCATTTCGATGTACTGCTATTGGAAAACATACAGTAAAAATTGTATCATATCCATTTTTAACACCAACTGACAAGTACAGACAATTAAATTGCAAATGATCTCTATAATACATTTCTTCATTTTTATGCATTTAATATTGTATATGTGCGCGTGTGTAAGTGCGTGCGTGTGCATGTGTGTGTGTAATTAGGACAGCTCGTTGGCGCGTTCGCTACACAGGCCTTCATAAAATAGTTAAAGGTGCTTCATTTAAATACAAATAAAACAACTGATTATAAAAGCAGATAGGTGAGAAGATAGACAATCCTGACAACACTTAAAATTAGAAAATACTGAGAAATGTCGACTCATCAATGTACAAGTACCTTTCTACGACATGTCACTGTCCCAGGCGACAAGCGTCATGTCAAGGAGCTAAGTGATGTCTGACGGGTCTCTGTGCCTCTGCAGGTCCAGACGTGGTCGTACGCTGGATATTTCGCTGGGTGGTGTGTTGCCTATGTATGTCATGCGCGCCCCGTTTAGTTGTCACACATGAGCGACTCAATGGGAACTCCGCCTCCGGCGCGCGCTCAGAGCTAAAACAAACTCCCCCACTGGAAAAACGAGTCGCGTGAGTCAGGTAAACTAGAAAGGTCTTAGAGCAGGTTAATGACGCCAATGTTGTTTTATTCGGGAAAAGTTTGACTAAAATGGGTTTAAAAGTTTGTGTGTTTCCTGAATATGTAAAAAAACATTTACTCACACATTGTGACTAGCACAGTCACCTCATGTCAAATCAATACAGTTACTATATCAAATATGCATTTGATACTGTATTTTTATATTTTGCACGAAGCACAGTTCTCTTTAATAAAACGTTTTGTGCAGTTGTACATTTCAGTCTCCTGACATTTTCTTTTGTGCATAGAATACATTCATTTATGTTTTGAACACACACCCCCCGCCCAGTTAAATTTTGCTGCCCTAGATTGCAAATTTCCCCATTATGGGACTATTAAAGGCTTTTGCTTCTGAAGGCCAGTACGGATTCAATAAAAATTAAATACATGTTTTTTTTATTCACTTGTGCGGTTTAAGGTGTATTCAAAATATGATATCATGAGACAATTAAAAAGAAAAACCACATTGCTGTTGGGGTAATTAATGGAGCCTAACTATGAGTATTTAACAAATCTGGCCCACCACATCAATTATGTGGCGCACTAAAGAAATTAAATGTGGCCAATTTGTTTCTTGTTAAAAGACAAAGGGGTTGTCCATTAAATTTTGACACAACAAACTATTTTGCATATTAAAATCTTAATCCCCTTCTGATTAAAAAAAAAAACTAAAGACATTTTACATTATATAAAAAATAAAAGGGAATACATACAATGTTTAAAAACGCAGAAGAATATTCAGCAACACAAGATTAATACAATTAATAGAAATTCCTACGTTATTTTCAGGACAGCTTTTACCATTACAGATCCCACAGTATCCACCTGTGAGCTCCGGCTTGCACGAGCAGTAAATGGTGCTATCATCTCCACTAGAGGGAGGGCTCTCTCACAACAAAGGCACAGAGGGGCGACAGTATGGGTGAATTTATTTTCTCACAAAGACGGTGTTATTCAGAAGCCAGATAAATGACAGCCAGATGAGTACGAACATACAGACACACAATGGGCACTCAACTGCTCTGACTTGTGAACATAAAAAGCCTCTCCTTTACAGACATGTGATTACTTACGGTCCCTAATAGATTAATTCATGATGAAAGATAGAAATTGTCTCCAGACTATTGACAGAATAATTTCAGGGAGCAAATTAAGTGACATTAAAAGAATGATATTGCTACCAAAGGATCATTGATTTTTTTTTCTTGAATGCAATTAACTGTATTTGAAAATGGGACCTGGACATTGAGTTGTACACTGGGAGTACTGAAGATCAGTTCATTTGAGAGAGTTATAAAGACCAAATTATCCCATCAAGAAGAAAATCTATAAATGTAATGGTGCAGCACTTTCGCACTAAAAGGGGTCTTGTTCAGTTTCCTCTGTTTTGGAGTCGTTACACAACAAAAATGTGGATTGAAGTAACCGAGTTGAATGCATAAAAATACTTAAAAAAGCATCAAATCCAATGAGAATTTTATTTAGGCAAAGCTGTATTCTGATAATTTAACAATTTCTGTGCCAATAAAAAACTAAAATCTGTACTGGTTTGTATTAGTGTGTGCCTGTGTGTGTGTGTGTGTGTGTGTGTGTGTGTGTGTGTGTGTGTGTGTGTGTGTGTGTGTGTGTGTGTGTGTGTGTGTGTGTGTGTGTGTGTGTGTGTGTGTGTGTGTGTGTGTGTGTGTGTGTGTGTGTGTGTGTGGCCTTTGTCAAAGTCATTCTCAATCAAACTATGATTATCACTGACAAATGCTCTGATGGCCCGACGCTTAACAAGTCAAGTGCTCTAAAAATACATTTTTGACACAAGTCAAGCTAAAGCGCTTTCAAATTAGAAAGGATGAAGGAGCACACACTCAACACGATGTCTCCCTCGTAAACCCATCAGTTAGAAAGCAGACATCTTGTACACTTCATCTGCAACCTGTCCTAAACTCAACTCTCCGATGGAAGAGCGTGTTGTTTGTTGGCTGCTTTGGAGTTCAAAACAGACTTTTTTGATGGATTGCTGCAGTTGCCAGTCCACTCAGCTCTGTAACTTAGTTACAATGTTAGTAATGCAGTGAAAGAAATCAGAAAGAAAGACACAGTAGAGCGATAGACGTATCAGTCAGAAGCACTCAGGTGATCTCCCATATTTGGAGAGACTTGGCATCCATCTCTGGTTCTACCCCAAAAACAAAAATAGAATGCTAACTAATTCAAACCTAAGCATTTTTACTTGTGATGACAACAAACTAAATCAGCAGGTTCGAACCACCTTTATCTCCCCTACTACTCTCAGCCAGCCTCTCTAAAATGTCATTTCGGAGACATCTTACTCCCTTTCTCCTGCTCTCTGATACTCCCCACATTGCCGTCCCTTCATTCGCTTTGGATTCTATACACTGCATCCCTTAGATTTACTTGGTTAACAAATATGGACAGGGGGCTTAAGTGGTTTTTGAAATCTTCAAATGGACTTTGGACTCCCTACGTTGTGCTTGGTGACGAGTGTCTCCCTGTCTCTCCCCCTGCTTCAATCACAAGCTGCATGTATCGCCTGTCGTGCATGCTTGTGTGTGTGTGCGAGTGAGTGTGTGTGTGTGTGCGCACAGCCGTGGAGCGGCAGTCTGGAAATGAGATAAGGATGTCTGATTCATAGGATCTGACAGGAAATCCATATCGTGCAATGTTTATAATCCAGCCATTACTACACAGCCAAATGAAAGAACAATAATCCAATCAATTACTCCCATATTTACCTGAGGCCAATTCTCAGCTGAAAAGGCAAAGAGTGGCCGCCGAGGCTGTAAAACGGACAAGAGGGACGAGAGTGGCAAGGGGTGGGGATGAGAGATGGGAGAGAGGCTGAAGGTGGGGCATCCTCGGTGGAGACATCTCCGCAGGAAGTGGGACAGTTCACCTGCATGCTTTCAATGAGGTCAAAGGTCAGTCATCAGTCAAGATTCAGGTCTCTTTGATTCATGTGCAATGAGGAAGGATTTGAATATGTGCGGTTCTGGTTCTGTTTCTTTGCCTTTCTTTCGAAAAGAAGATTCCGCTTTCACTGATGCCATGTTATCCGTTTGTTCATGGGAAGTCCTCCGAGGCAACTTCTCTCCATATAAGCATGGAGGAATTCTCTGGTGGTGGCTTACTTATCATAGTCTTTCATGACAGTATGAGCTGCTCTTCATTGTGCACGAGGGCCGAGGTTTATCTTATTTGGAAAAGTGAAGGGGGGGCTGCCCTTATCTGTCAATAAACAGTAATTAGATTTTGTGGCCGATAGCGTCGATTGGTTTCTAATCTAGCTGTCGCTCTAGACGTGTGTAATTAAAATCCCAATTGATAAAGGGGGTAAAAGCCCACCCACGCTACCACTTTACCAGGCCCTACCCCCGACTCCTTGAAAGCACAAACAAGGGAGAGATATGAAAGAATGCCTGAGGAGAAAACTGCACTTCTTATTGATCCGTTCTATCTGCCTTCCTATCAATGCCCTTTTTCCACAATGGAGGGGACTGTACAAAGGTTGCTGACGTAAAACTTCATTGCTAATCTCCATTTGACAGATATTATCCTTCTTAATAGTAAAACAAACAAAAAAGCCCTTTGAGGCAGTTATAAATATTTTTTTGTAAATCATGATATTAAATGTCGGTGTTTTGGATTTCATCTGCACAGAATGATCACTGCCCTCTGCAGCTGTTGCGGGCTTTTGACAGATTAATCGTTTCACATTTAAACACTGAGTAACTGATGTAGTATTCTTCATAGGCAATCTCCAAATTTACTGTTACCTTGAATTTTTGTTTTATATAACAGGAGCAGCAGAACTAATTGGATGAAATGTTAGTTAATCACAGTCCTTTGTGATTTTGCTGAATCATGGCTACTTTTCCATCATCTATACTGCACATCCTGGCTTTGATTAGTTTTGACCAAACAAGCAATTCTACAGAAAATGCTATTTTTATTCGTTTGTGTGTTTTCTTTTGTCACTTTGTACTGTTGTGCGTAATGTGGAATGGATGCGGATTGTTTGTCAGCATTTTTGGCCACGACATTCATCATGGAGGAGACTGCTGAGAGGTTAGGCCTTTTCAACAATACAAATATGACAGGACAGTTTTTGATTTGGGAGGAATGTTGGTGCCATTTGACTGTCATCGTTGGACAGCTCTGGGTGATTTTTTTGCACCTGTAATGGGCAACATTTTCACAGTCCCGCTTTGTTCAGCGGAAAGGTCGGTGCTGTTGGACAGTCTGCGGCTGGATAGATGCATGGCTTGAGGAGCCCACGATGAGAAGAAAGGAGCATCAGCGTAGAGCGCCGATGCGTATGTGGAACCTTTGCGGCTTGGAATTGAAGCAGATTTACGTGGGACAGTAGATGTGAGACAGTCTTTGTTCGTCAATGGATGCTACAGCTTCATGTTTGTTTTCAACATTTAGCTTGTAGCAGAGGTGCACATTTCACTATGACGTCACTGATCCACTGGTGAAAAGCACGCTTTGATCGTCTCCTATTTCATCGACAAATGCTTCATACAACAAAGAGGTTGCAGAAAGTGCTTAACATTGAATGCCTGTCTGTGTCTTTTGTGTTGTGTCACATTATTTGTGGTTTTGTTTTTTTGTGTGTTTTTGTTTTTGACTCCAAGATGGCGCCGCAACAGTGGCTGCCTTTACAGCAGTTGCATTCACAGGGGCTCTGTATTTTGTTTTTCTCCTTCTTCGGTTCCTTTCCTCTTACTTTTATCACTCTGCTGCTGTGAAATGTCAAATTCTTCAATGTGAGACTAATAAAGGCTAATCCAATCCTATCCAATCCAAAATTCATTTTCAATAGTTTGGTTTTGAAACACTTTCGCGAGAGTACTTTAAGAACAGGCTTGATCATCTGGTCCAAACAGATAAATAAGCCAGGGAGCACAATAGAGAGTTTTCCAAGTTGAGGAGTGGTAAAAAAGTGATAAAAAAACATATAGTGACACATCTGGAGACATGATGGAGCAGGCTGACATGTTAATCATTAATTTCGTCTGAAATAAATTTTAAATGTTCCCAAAATGTGCATTATGAACTTATGCAAGTTAATGAGATTGCTCAGACTAAAATGTATTTCGTACTCTGCAGGTTTTTTTTAAATGTGTCATCCAAAACCATCCCTCATGTGACCTTTCCTGTCTGACACTGGACACTTGCTTTCACGTGTGACCGCCGACCATCACCATTGAATGATGGGTGCCTTCTGTGCTTCCTCCCCCCTTTCGCCCCTCACACAAGTGCACGTGCGCACACACGGTTGAAGCGGATAAACCAAACTTGAGCAGTAATAGGCAAGAACATAATAAATCACACATTAGCCACTTCAGCTCATTGGAAGGTATATGTTGTAGAAAAGCACTGGTCTAGTGGTTAATTTGGTTCTTAATGGAAGGCAAAATTTCCAAAGGAAAACTTTCATTGGGCGCAAATGACTTTCCTCAGTTTTCACTTTCGTAACACAAAGAAAGCGTGATTGATAAATGCTGGCACTGCAGTGCCAGCCCATGCATGGCGCACCTCATTTAACGGATTTCTGTAATTTTCCCATAAACAATGATTAATAAATGGCAAGTCGCGCAAGTGAAAAATAGACAATTCACTGAGCTGCTGCTGAGAAGGCTTTTTAACTTTGAAATTGTAAATCAGACAGAGTGCCTGTCTTCAACATCCTTTTTTAGCATCATAAACCATTATTGTTTTATTGTCACCACTACGGTCAGCGATCAAAATGATGTTGCTGTGTTCTTCTGGGTTTTTTTTTAAACCAATGTTCTTGAAGATCTTGTGAGTTGAGGTTTTGAATGCATATTCGGTAATTAGATGAATATCATACAAGCACACAGAAAATGATTAATGGTCTTTGTTTTTAGGTCAAACCTGCAAAATACAAAACAGGCTTCATCTGTTTAGTAACAGACTCATTTCAGTCCTGAAAGTTCGGGGCTCAGATACGCCCACTGTCATTTCAACATTTTCATGAAGAATAATAATAGCTTCACTTCTCTTGACTGATATTGAAATTGCATCCATCCATCTATCCGTCCGCCTGTCCATCCATCCATCCATCCATCCATCCATCCATCCATCCATCCATCCATCCATCCATGTGTCCGTCCGCCTGTCTTTCATAATTTTGTTGATGTAAATTGGGAATTTCTCTCTTGTGAGACAAATAAAGATATTATGATCTCACCTTATCTTGATATGAAAAAGACTACAAAATTGATGCCCAGCCCAGAAAGAATTAACCAGTCCATCCGAATTATTCACCCCCAGGCATGGTACTGCGTTATGTGAAACCATGTCGTACAGATTCCGGTCTCTGAGTCAAGGGTTCTTGTTTGCAATCTGTGTGGAACATTCTCCTTGTGTTTGCATGGGTTTGCTCCAGGTTCTCTGGTCTGCTCATACATTTCAAAATCATACATTCCAGGTCAATACAAGACTCTAAACTGCCTGGGTGTGAAGGTGAGCGTGAATTATTGTTTATGTGCATTGTGATTGACAGGCTTTCAGGCCAGGGTGAACTCTCTCTCAAAGGCAGCTGAAATAAGCTCATGTTCACCTCTGATTCTAATAAGGACAAGTAGTACAGAAACTATGTCGATGGATTGAATTGTTCGTTGCTCTCTTTGTACAATTCAACCTTGCTCATAGATCTAGACAACAGTACTGGTCTTCTGAATAATATGACATCAGACTCCTGGTGATATTCTTCTTTAAAATGTCTTGTCCCCTGATAATAAGGCCAGATCACCCGTGTGGTGCCACTCCAGTCAAGTGACCTTGCAACCAAGGTGCCATGTGTCGTGGTGGGAAAGGCCTGGAGGGAGGACAGGTGGACATATAATTTCCCTACATGCCTGGTACCCGTGCCCTACCTTTCTTTCTCTCACCACTGGCCCAGCACCATGAATGCCCAACACAGAGAGAAGAGCAGCTCCAGGCTCTGCAGAACATGACTCCAATTAAGCCGTAGAAACCATGCTCACGCTTCAGTGCCTTAGCCCATTTGTCCTACAAAGAAGGACATAGACTAAAGGAAAAGTACATCTTGCTTTGCATTGATAGAGAATAAAATCAGAATCAAAATGAGACACAGCAAAAAGCAGCAGTGATATGAGTTTGTTTAGTGTTTTCAAAGGGCCAGAGATAGCAGATAAGTTAAAGACACAATAACAGACGAAACAGCCATTGAAGGCCTTGTGATTAAAAATGTATGTTGCCACACGCAGCTTACCGTGTGGAACCCTCTTGGAAAAGAAGCTGGTTAATATTCAAGCCCATGTCTGGCTAATGTCTTAAAGTGATAAATGGGAGGGGGTAGCTGCCGTTTGATTGTTCTTCACAGGCAGTCTGCATGGGAGCAGCAGCACAGGGGGATTTAAGGTGGAGGAATCCCCTCAAAGCTCCTCATTCATTCGCTCTAGACGCCCATCATTAATTGGGCCAGGCGATATGACTCCTCTGTACAAGGGGCCACTGGCAGCTAGCATGGTGAATGAGCTTTTTAAGAGAGTTCAAACGAGTCCTTGCTCATGAAAGACATTCAAATGACCTGAAATTGCATTCATGTCAACTGTCAAGCCTTGCAGGCATATTCGCATACTGTACACTGGCATAATCCATATCTATGTGATGATATAATCATCCACTTGAGACCAAGTGCATGTAACGTATTTTCCTTCAACGAATGACATGGTTTGATTTTGATTTTTTCCCGATATAAGGGACACTGCATGAAAAGGAGCATTTTCGATCAATGATATATTTTAAAACTTTTTCCAAATATGAGGCACTTTCTGGCAACTCCATTCCCGCCCAAGAAACAGCTGTTTTATTATTTTCTCTGAATTAAGTACTGTAATAGTATTTTCGTGACAGCTGCAAGGTATAACATGCATATCACAAAGTGCAGGGGAACATTTCCTCCATTCATGAAACCCATAAAACGCATTCTGATGCTGTTACGAAAAAATTAAATGTGAGAACAATCAGAATATTGTAACACCCATAATAGTACAAATCAATAACAATAACAATAATACCTCAAATAATAACTCTAAAGCAATGTTGTTCACGTTATTGTCCATATTCACAACATGACCAACCTTGTTTAACTGTAAACATACAAAAGAAATAATTTCACGTTATCGGCCCATTCCATACATAAGGCACACTGGATTATAAAGCGCATGGTTAGCTTTGGTAAAAATTTAAGATTAAAAAAAAATGATAGATAGACAGACAGACAGACAGACAGACAGACAGACAGACAGACAGACAGACAGACGGTCACCTTATGTTGCGTGTTGATTTACAGAAAAAAAACTTGTTGCAGTTTGACAAATATATCTGTATAATATCTGTATAATATGTGTATATGCCTTGTTCACACTATTTTGAGAATTCATGAACAAAGACTAAAATATTTGGTATCATTTGGTGGTCTCTGCACTAGGGCATCATTAGTGTATTGCAGTCACAACAACAGAATGTCACGATCTGGTTGGCGACCAACGGGTAGTGAGGTGGTCCCCGCCGTCAGTTGCACAGGTGTTGGTCGTTTTCATCAGTGTCAGTTAAAAGGACTCCCGGCACGACCATTCTGTGTCGGGTCATTGTCCTGTGTATGTGTTTGCTTCACCCTTTCAGGTTTGTTTCATCTTGGCCGATTTTTAATCATGGTTTCTTTGATACTTTGTACTTTTCTGTTCGGATGACATTGATGTTTTAGATTTTGTTCCTGCTGACTTTATTTTAATACAATTTGTCAAATACAAACTGCTGCTCCCTCCTGCCTGCTTTTTGGGATCCACCACCAACAACACCTTGCAAACCATGACTGAATGACCCGACCTACCATCGGATCCCACAGGTACAACAAACCAGTCTCATTTCCACTCTGTGCCTGGCAGTGCAACGTCCACGCCGAGCCATGCGTCGGCGCGTGATTGCGTGAGAAGGGTCGCACTCACGCCCATGACAGCTGTGCCGCAACCACGTCCACATCAGGCTGATACCTCTTTCCAGGTGGCCGTCCAAGGTGACACTCGATGTCTGTCCATGTGACGTCCACATCGAGCCATGCGTCGTCACGTGATTGTGCGAGAAGGGTCCCACTCACGTCCACGATGATCCGTGTCGCGTCCACGACCACGTCAGGCCGAGTCCCGTTCCCATCAGGCCGCCACCCATCATATGCCGTCTCCACCATTGTTCCCTGGCGAGTTAGGCCTTTTGAGAGACTGTCGGGACTTCTGGAAGCAGTCCCTTGAAGGGGGGGTACTGTCACGATTTGGTTGGTGACCAACGAGTGGCGCTGTTGGTCCCGCCTGCACCTGCACAGATGTTGGTCGTTCCGATCAGTGGCAGACTGTCACATTCTGGTTGGCGACCAACGGGTAGTGCTGTCGGCCCCGCCCTCAGTTGCACAGGTGTTGGTCGTCTTCATCAATGGCAGTTAAAAGGACTCGTGGCACGACCATTCGGTGTCGGGTCATTGTACTGTATATGTGTTTGCTGCACCCTGTCAGGTTTGTTTCATCTTGGCAGACTTTTACTCTTGGTTTTCTTTTATACTTCGTACTTTTCTGTTCAGATGACTTTGATGTTTTAGATTTTGTTCCTGCTAACTTTATTTTAATACAATTTGTCAAATACATCCTGCTGCTCCCTCCTGCCTGCTATATTGGGGATCCACTACCATCACCACCTCGGAAACGGTGACACAGAAAGATTACATCTCTATGTAATCTTTCTGTGTGCTGTGTGCTATGAGCTAAGAAAAAAAGATTTCATACTGTTAATTGATTGCACTGAAAAATCAACTTGTGTCTCATTGTTCAATAAATAAAAGAAAAAAATCCTGATGTAAAATGCTCATCTGTCAGCATTAACACAATTTGACCTCCAGGCGGGAAAGTGTTGAACTGAATGTTTGAGGCCTTTCGGATCTAAGTCTCTTTGCAGATGTTATTTAATCAATGATCCTTTTTTCAACACTTTCCCAATTGCATGCACGCAAAAGTAACTTCTGTTATGGCGGTGGGAAGGCTAATCGCAGCGGGAGGGCTCCTAATTAACAGCCTATTCATTTGTGTGGAGGGAAGCTCCTGCTTTCCGAGCACTTGTTTTATGGTGGCGCGAGGGAGCCCCGTCCAGGGATTTGGAGGGGGATAATTGCCTTTGCCGCAGGCTGCAGTAATCTGGTGGGCTAATTCATTATTTTAATAAGTTAGCTTCTCCTCGGGGGTGTGCTAGCTGCGCCGCGCCTCAAACCTTGGTGGTGCGCCTCGTTATTGTGGCACTCTTTTTACACCGCCGCCCGCACGGGGTTAATAACTGTTATTAGCCTCTCTCCTCATCCTGCAATTTCTCGTTTAACTGGGGCGATTCAAACGAAACCTTTGCAAGCGGCTAATAACCAACCTCTCCGCAAGCAGGGGTAATCTCTATGAAGGGGCCCGTAAACTGGAGAGGGGTAATGGATGAAATCGCCTGAGTGCCTTTGCCCGCGCTCCTTTCATTATGGATCCTGATGTTGTTTATGTTGTTGATGCGGCTGTTGTTTTTACTCAATTTCTTGAAAATCATTTGAAGGAGGAGATATTTGCTTCCAGCAAGGGAAATGGATCAGGTTTAGACACACAAATACGATGATCATTAGGTTTGCGTAACTAATGGCTTCATTTAGTCCATCATCTTCCATCTCTCTAATAGCTATGCAGTCAGCAGGATAGGTGTGTGTGTGTGTGTGTGTGTGTGTGTGTGTGTGTGTGTGTGTGTGTGTGTGTGTGTGTGTGTGTGTGTGTGTGTGTGTGTGTGTGTGTGTGTGTGTGTGTGTGTGTGTGTGTGTGTGTGTGTGTGTGTGTGTCTGTGTTAGTCTGTGTTAGTCTGTGTGCGTGTCATTTGCTTCTTTAATGACTCGGGTGCAGTCAGACATTTTGTAGATTGGCTGATTAAAACCATGTCATTTTAACCGACAAGGAATAAAGGGAGCTGTTTTAAATTGAACCATTTTATTCATGTCCAATATTAGAGATGGTGATGGTAAGATGCAGAAACACACCGCTATACTCCAATTATGAATAACGCATTCATGCAGTTTGCACAATATTACACTTTGTGTCATAAAAACAGATATCCCGATTCATAAAAACAATAGACTGACATGTTTTAGCTTTGATTACATTTGGGTTTATTTCAGAGTTTTAAGCTTTTGTCCACCTCATTTTGATTTTTGTATCAAATAATCAGCTTCCACAAGGCCTTTCTGTCTTGTTCAGGTGTTTGTTGTGTCGACAGTCTGCATGTATTTAGATCTTTTCAGGCCGTCTTGGTCGGATCGTTGTTGCTGTCACGTTGTTTTGCCGATCTGTTCTTGTTTGTTTCTTTGGTTGTTTGTCAATTTGCTTCGTTGGCACATTCGGGATTTTTTTGTTTTGTTTGTGTTTTGGTTTTCCCAGTGTTCTTATGTGTTTGTTCTTTATACATTTGAGACATCACACCCAACTTTTACTACCTCCTTGTTCTTTTTTGTGTTTGCTTCCATCATTGCTCTTTCATGTGGAACTGCTTTGTGTAACAAAGAGGGTACAGAAAGTGTTTAAGAATGAATGACTCTGTGTCTTTGTGTTGTCATGTTATAGTTATTTAGTTTTTTTGTGTTCTTTTGACTGCAAGACGGCTGCCTTTCCACTAGCTCCTGTATTTTGTTTTTCTACTTTCATTCCTTTCATAACTTTGCTGCCTTGAAATGTAAATTTCTCCACTGCGAGACTAATAAAGGCAAATCCAATCCAATCATACAAAACTTGAGAGCACAGTACTGGTCTATGACGTGTCTGTGCAAATTATTCCACTCCAACGATAAATTGGATGAGTGAATGAATACACAAACATTTGCAAATGAAGTCCATTTTGTACACCAAAGCCAGGCATAAATTGAGAGTGAGTTTGCCGGGTGGCTCCAATAGTGAAGCAACATTGACCCGACTGCCGCGGCACACTTTAAATGATGCTCAAATGGGCGTTCAAATAACACTTCTCTGCCATGGCAGCCTCAGAGGACAAATTAGACGGATTACGCTGTACCCACCTGTGCAACTGTTGCTAGGGCTAATCTGTGAGCATGTGTTTCTGTTTTGGCAGGGGACTGAACAAAAAAAGAAATTTGCACCAGGGCCTACCACGATGATGTTACGCCTCTCTTGGGACTGCCACCTTCTTTGTATGTTATCGTAGCTTGCGTATATATTAGTAGAGTCGTCTTTTCACATTGAGTAACCTTTTTCTGCGATGCCTGGAACTCAAATCAGGAATATAACGATAGAAAGGCAACGTGGAGCGATCTGTGTTTCAACTCTGATTTAATGAATCTTCAATTTGGGATGTCATAGGAAGCAATTCAACAATATGATGATGAGATAAGTATCTTCAATCCACATGCTCAAGTCTGTCTAATGTTTCGTCCCATATGTTGGCTTGTTTAGCGTCATCATGCTGTTACCTGCTGGCAACAATGAAATAGGCTTCTCGTTATTAAAGAGCATATCTCTTCGTCTATATACTTAACTACGGTAGAGTGACAAGTCACATGGCCCTGTGTCTTGGAATGGAGAGGGGCGATAACATGCAGAATGGAAAATGTTGCAGTGCTCCATGGTCAGTCATATGACTGAAAGATCAACATTCTCACCAATGTATTTCATCATCAACCCAACTACAAGCAATTAAGTGGTTTGAAATGCTGTGGAATGTTTATCCAAGAGTGTGATGCCCTATGAAGGGGTACAGCACTTTTATCTGCATGGAAAATGTGAACCTGCGCTCAGCTGTGCACACATAAGTGGCGGTTGTGCTCCATAAAGTAGGCACATGATAGTAAATGACCTGGTTCGCTATTAACTATTTTACCCTTAATGTCCTTCCTGGCTTATAGTGCATGTGGAGCTTTGGCCACGAGTGGGCCTACGAGGCCGCCTGGGGCTCGTTCGGGGGCCGTGGCTTTTCAAAGACCTCTCTGCCATCTGCTAGAACAGCGTCCCGACTCCTGGTGTCAGTCTGATGTGGCTGCGGGCAGGGGAGACAAGTGACTGTCTCGCGTCCAGGTGTTCACCGCAGTGTTATCCATAATGATTTCTGAAAGGTAGTTGTAATGTTTACCGTATTTCCCCCCTGTGGATAGCTGTCATTTATGACTCTTTTGTATGGAGCAGCTGTGCCTTGAGATCAGTGGTACGGTGCACCTTGAGACTGTCCAGCGTTGCACAGGAAAATGACCTTTGCCCTAAGCCTCAACCTCTATCAGTCATTAATAAGAAAATAGCGAAATTTTACAAAAATATTTAACTGTATTACCTTTCTCATCTGCTCTGTGGCACACAAACACACCGTGTTATTGTCTCTGGCTCTGCCTCTGTTTGATCTCACTTTTCTGTTCTCCACAATGTCTTATTGGCGACATAGCATTTTTTAATCACGTTTTTGGACTATAACAGCTTTTACATATGGGACATCGTCTGCGGGATGGCCTGCGGGGAAGGTGGAGTCAGAGACCGTGAGCCAGTGGGAGGGATTTTAATCCCCAATTACCTGTTTTTTGAAAGACTTTGAATTGGTATTTTTAAGAATAAGAGAGGCTATTGAAATAAAAGATTGATTGAGTAACAGCTGTTACCATCCTATCTGCAGCTACTAAAAGGTGGGGGGTTATTCATCAATCTCTAATATTAAATTTATAAATAAGCACATAGATATATTATTTAAGTGGATAGTGACAGACCCATTGTCAGACGTCAGTTTGAAGTGAGGCATATGAAAATCACGAGGTGGCCTTCTGAATATTATTTCCGTATTTTCCAGACTATAAAGTGTGCCGGATTATTGTATAAAATGCACCTTCAATGAATGACATATTTCAAAACATTTTCCATATATAAGGCGCATGGTCTAAAAATTGTCAGATTTTAGATGCGCCTTATAGTTCAGAAAATATGGTATTATTATTATCACTACCGTACAGCAACTTTTTGAAAGTGAGTACGTATTTGGCATACATATTGATTAATGTAAAAGATTACCTCTTTGATTTTGCGTACCTCTCAATTTTGCTGAAATGACCTTTTCATATTATTTTTAAAATGGAAGCACGCATGGCATTCCACCCCTTTTTTAAGGTCTCAAATACGTCACAGATGGAATTGCCTTCACCAGCAGTGAGTGCCCTCTTCCCACATCTGCTGTAAAAATAGCTTGGCAGTGTTGTTCTCATAATGGCAGCACGATCAATATTCAGTCCCATTTTGGCTGCCCTGCCCCTTTGCTCATCTGCAAACCCCAGATTGGGAAAGCTTGCAAAACTCAAACACCAGGTCAGCTAATCTCACTTCTATTGCTGCAGTCATCCATACTCTGTCAAGTCTCAACCCAGTGAGAGCTCTTACTCAAGGGTCAGCGGCCTGTCCACCGCCTCCCCATCCAAACTCCCTACCCACCAAGTGGATCAGAGGTGGGTAGGGACACTGACACTGCTCCTACCTGCCTAGAAAATTGGATCACACCACTGCAAGCTAGTGCAAGTTAGCAAATCTTTATAGTGAGCTACAAGATCATAGCAGAAGTCCATTTGCATGAACAAAGTGGGAATTGTAACAAGTCAGACAGGATGGAACATTCACTTATCTGACTGTTGATGAAATGAAGTTAGCCTCTACAACAATGTACTCTAAATTATACTCCAGAAAAAAGTGTGTCCGAATTTTTCCACTCCTTCAGAGTTCATTTGTTGCTTTTAGTACCCTAATCGAAATTCACCACAGGCAGGGCATCCACATATGCGCACTCACAAACACAGCCAAGACCGATTCCAGCGGGAAACCTTGGACGGCAACATATGATGGCCGCGGGCAGAGTCTCTTTGGTTGAGGCATCAGTCACTGCCGTCAAGGCTGCCAGTGAAAACCCAACCTGTATTCTGACTTTGCCAGGAGGTTTTTCAGTAAATATTGAGGGATAAATTGTGAATTTATTTGCACAAATCTGGATGAGTGCGTTCTTTACGCAATCATTCCTCACCAATTCCCACTTAACCCCAGGCGACTCAAGGCTGAACACAAGGGTCCCAAAAAGGTTTGTGTTCATCTCACTGATCCTCAGGCTCACACCCATAACTATCGAAGAAAAGGTTTATTCAGCCGTCATACTCGTCATACTCCTCATTCGAAGAGATTTGTCAGTGCACTAAAGTTGTGCTGGTAACCCTGGCCCTATATCTCTGACGGACAGAGGTGGCCAGACCTCTGCTCAGATAGACTCCAAGGTTGGAGGAGCAGAAGCCAATCTGATGACTTCTATTGTTCTACCCCTGGCTCTGATTTCACCTCATTAGCCGCTCTGATTACTTTTAAAATTCTATCCTTGGCTCTGGATTGACCTCATTAGCCAATCTGATTGTTTCAATGTTTTATTCCGGGCTCTGGTTGACCTCATTGGAATGACTAAGCCTATGTGATATTGGCCTAAGAAGTCTGAAGAAGCCTTAAACCAACATGAAGGTTTTTGCTGTTTTACAAAAAATGCTTCTTTTATTCCTTTTTCAAACCATCAGTTTTCTTTGGCTAAGATTTTAACCTCACTGTCATCAAATGAGTGGTTTCTTTCTTTTAGGTGCAGATGTACTGAGGCCCACTAGCATTATCCCTGTGATGTTGATAAAGTCTTTTTTGAGCATTTGTATAGTTTCCCCAATGTATTGCTATTTACAATCTTCATTTTTACAATGTATAGAATAACTACTGTATGTTCAACAATGATGGGCGGATGAGGGTGGTGGGCCTCATGACCATTAATAATGGGGCTGATCGGAATGTGGTGGGTCAAATAGAAACATAGCATCGCTGACTTTGACAAACTGGTACATATTCTCCATTACTTTTATTGCATGGGTGTCAAGTAGGAAAATTCCTGTTCAGAGGTACGAAGTTAGTAATGCAATTGTTATAAAAAAAACAACAACATCTGTAATGTATTTCCCATCAGGGCTTTTCAATTATACAGGAAGTATAGGGAGCCACGGTGGAGTTGCCTGACCCGCCACCCCTAGCCCCACTCAGAAGCTCTTTGATCCTCTGCAACAAAGACTGCACAAGACACTGCAAAGAATGAAAGGAAGCGATGGATTATCAATAAATTCAATATGGCGTTGTGTTACATGCGCCCTCTGACCTCAGCAAACTGTCTGCACAACAATAGCGGAAAATTCTTTTAATGTGTCGGTCGTCAGCCACAACTGATGCTACGAGCACGATAATGTTCTGACGAATGTGACGCTCACCAGTGAACTGCATCACACAACGGTCACATTTTTTTTCCTGTCCTCTAACGAGATCTGTATTCACGAGTGTGTTTTTATTCCAGTGTTGAACCTGATGTCTCATTTATCTGAAGCTCTCATAGATTGTGAGTATGCAGATAATTCACAAATAATCACGCAGTCACCTTATCAAAGTGTGGTCTTCCATAGCTCATTAGTATTCCAGTCAGAGTCAATGAAAAGCTTGTTTCAACGTACTGTATCACCATACATCCCATCTAGTAATGCCACATTGCATAAATGTGTATGCTGCAACTTTAATTCATCCCTAGCATTCTATGTTTAATTTTTTGCTTTGGTGGCCGACTGGGACTCTTTCTGCTGTCTCATATTAATCGGGTGCTTTTTTGCCGCCCTTGTGAAATGTTTAACTTAAATTGAGAGCCTCATAAATATTCCAAATCACTCGTCCCGTGTTTGATGAGGAAATGAGCTTTGTACCCGCCGTGATTCCCCAGACAGGAAGAAAAAGGCTACAACTTAACTCATGGAAGCAGACCTGTGTGCTCCGCCCCTGTCAGCCTCCATTAACAGGCAGCAAATTGTTTTAACAATGCAAGGGACCGCTTTTGTGTCGAGATAATGATGATATCTCCTTTCTTTTCTGACGCTAGTTGCTGCTGAAGGAATTATAACGTTTTCTGCTGTCATTGCTGCATTTTATGGTCTGCAGTCCAGTATCAATCAGCACCTTACGTGCGGACGACATTTCAGGTGGAGACGTAGAACGATGATGAAAAAAATAAAGTATAAACCCAAATTGGAGTGATTTTTGGTACAAATCCTGCACAGTATTTCTAAAATAGTGTCACCTCCCGGCAAAGGGCAAACATGTCCGTGTTGTTTTCATCAAGAGGCAGCCGAACGCTTGGGCCCGTCTTATCCTCTCTTGGCTCTGTGGTCATTAATCTTCAGCACGGGTGCTCAGGACTCCTGACCCTCTGCTCCACTCCCCCCATTAGCGCCATGACAGCTCAACTGGAAGGTTCATATGCGTCGCCTCATTCCCACCTCTTTTCTCCCACGCCACTTCACCTGGGCGCGGAACGGAAATCCTCTGTGTCCCCTTAACACTCGTATGTTCTTTAATATTAAAGAGATACTACCATATATATAAAATGAACCTCAAATGAGGAAAGCCGGGCAAGGAGACTCCAATCGGAAAATTCAGTTCCTGCTTTCTGTTTAAACAACGGTTCGCGCCTTTTAGATGTGATTTTAAATTTAAAAGATAAAATAAAAACTAAAAAACAGACTATTTAACAAGCGAAAACAAAGTCGTATAAGATAAATTCTTGGAGATTGATTTGCCTTAATTTGTTTTATTTTACATTATATTATTATAATAATATTATTTATTAATAATTTCTGATGCCCGATATCTGAATTAGCAGATTCATATTTCATATGGTTATTTTTAATCTACTTTGATGTTCATTTTTTTGTGTCTTTGTGTTGTCATATTATGTTTTTTATTTTTTTTCGTTTGACTTCAAGATGGCGCCTTTCCAGCAGCTCCTTTATTTTGTTTTTGTACTTCTTATTTTTCTTTCCTCTTCATTTCATAACTTAGCAGCTGTGAAATGTATATTTCTCCACTCTGAGCCTCTGAGACTAAATCCAATCCAATCCAATGCAAAGATTGTTGAAAAAAGATACTCAACCATTACTCTCAAGTGACTTGAGCAGCTTTTACACCTTTTTTTTATTTTTTATTTTACTTGAGTCACGTTATTCTAAAGTAACTGTCTCTTCCGTATATTTATTTGTGACTCAAGGTACATCTGCTTACGGAGTCCAATAATTACGTCAACAGTGAAAACACGTCTCAAAAAGATGGCAGCTCACTGGGTCAGGTTTGAGTTGTGAGTCTCTGCTATGACCCAAGGTTGCAACCCCAGTTTCTCATTTGCACTTCGAGAGCAGAGGAAGTGAACGCACAGCATCTGGGCTAACCTCCACCAACTCAAAAACACACACACGCACACGCACACACACACACACACACACACACACACACACACACACACACACACACACACACACACACACGCACACGCACACGCACACGCACACGCACACGCACACGCACACACACACACACACACACACACACACACACACGTATTTACGTGTAGATGTCCTCACATCACACACCAACATAAACAGGCATAATTCATGCATTGTTTAACATATGCAGAGGCTGCACGCGCAGCCTCTCACATGCCTCCATACGCAAAAGCCCAACGCAAAGGAGAAGACAAATGTCAGTCAAGATGGGGGAAAGGTTACGGCCAAGCACGGAGATTGATTCTATTAATTTGCTCCCTAGGGTTCATGAAGTCAGTTCAGACACTGATCTGATATTCAATGTATCTTTCTGCCTTCAGTTAGGAGTTAAGATGGCTCAGTCCAGGAATATTTCATGGAGTTAATGGCCAAGCACAACATTTACAGAATGCCACGTCGCAAACCTCATGACAAATATGTTGAAAGAGTGGAAAAAAGGTGTGGTTTATTGCAAAATAAAAACATTTCTTAAGGGGGCAATCATATTTGTCATGCCATGATTACAACAAAAGAACTTAATAAATAAATAGATGGGTAGATAGATAGATGGATAGATGGATGGATAGAGGGATGTAGTTAAGGTTATGGTTAGGATGGATAGATAGATAGATAGATAGATAGATAGATAGATAGATAGATAGATAGATAGATAGATAGATAGATAGATAGATAGATAGATAGATAGATAGATAGATAGATAGATAGATAGATAGATAGATAGATAGGATAATTAATACGTACAACTGTAACCCCCATTTGCCTAAAAAGATCCAAATCTTTCCCAATATTTAGAAGACATACTATATAACTCGCCATCCATAATTGCATTACTGTGCGCATGCCTGGTGGTGTTTTACACCGTACGTTGCTCTGACTTTCAGCGTGCAGCCACCCCTCCTGCTCCCATCTCGCTGAGGTCACCTCGCGTGTATAGCAAGCGCAGCAGTCACATTGTGTTTCAATGCAGACAGATTGCTTATAATAACCTTTCATTTTTTGGTGTCAGCAAATCGCGGGATAATTTTGGCACACTTTAAGGATCCAACTGTCCTAATAAGAGGATAAAAATAAACAAGGCACTATATTGGGACGGTCTAATCCTATTTACAAGTCAGAACGCACTCTAGCCAATAAAATCAAGGTCCCCGCAACATTGCTACGTGTGGCCATTCCCGTCATTTCTGAAAGAAGCAATGAAAGATTGTGATGCTTTTAGACTGTTTGGATTTGATAAAAGGATGAAGTGTCACTTTTGAAATGTCATTACTGCGGGCCTATACGCAAAAGGGTTGGCTTTCAGTTTCTTGTACGACGTCTAACATCAGCTGTATTTATTTCTTATTCAGCAATTTGGCGAACATATTGATTCCTAACTACCTGACAATGATATTTCATAGCGGTCTACACAATTGACAAAGTGGCTGTGAATTGTCTGCGTTGTAAATGAATGACATACACTCACTTTGAAGGATTGCAAGCATTGATGAATGACAATACAGTTGAAAACACTTCAGTAAGACTAATCAACCTGCTAATGAGAGCTTCCTGAAATCAACACACACACATACACACTGTTGATAAACTCCATCCATGACAGTTCTGAACACATTTAATGCAGCTCTCTCATTAAAATAACCACTTTCCGGTTATACATATCACCATCCCTCACACACAGGAGACCAATACGTGGTAATTCCGACACACAAGTACAAACCGCAGTATCGCCTGACTATGCAGTGTAACCTATGCATTAATATTATGCGTGCGGGAAAGCTATAAAATGGTGACTCAAAATGGGGTTCACGCAGGGGCACTGAGAGGAAGCGAAAAAAAAAATACATATATAAACGCGTGACATTAACTTGGCGATTCTATTTATGCCATTTCCCCAACTCCCTTTATGTATCTAATATTTCTAATTTAGCACCGTGCAGGAAAAGTGACACAAGGCGCCATAAATTTCCTTCTAATTCCAAATAATTCCGATTACATGGACGAGTAGTTTTCAATCAGAAAGATAATCTGGATGATAGATGGTGGGATAATTGGCTGTCTGTGCCACATAAATATTGTGTCGTTCTATTAATCTTTCCGAATGAAGTGTCAAGCTGTCACTCATTCGTCAAACCGAATTAGGAACTCCGGCGGATAAATAAATGCATGCAGTGTGTGTGCATGTGTGTGTGTGTGTGTGTGTGTGTGTGTGTGTGTGTGCGTGTGTGTGTGTGTGTGTGTGTGTGTGTGTGTGTGTGTGTGTGTGTGTGTGTGTGTGTGTGTGTGTGTGTGTGTGTAAAAGTGTGTGTAAAAGTGTGTGTAAAAGTGTGTATGTGTGTGTGGGGGGGGGGGTCATAGAGGGAGACATAAAATGAGAGCAGGCATCTTTAATGGCCCTTCATCAACCCAAGAAACAGGCGTGGCAGAGATGAATGTAGTGGTTGTTCGAGTGCAGATTGAATTATTAAAAATATATATAATGATTATAGTATAAATTAGAGGAATTTAAAGCTTAGAAATTGCCTATGGAAAGACAATAGGGCAGTGAAGATAAAATATCCAGTATTGTATTGTTAAGTTGCAATGGTATGTGATAAAAATGCATACAGTCACAGGAAATGACACTCTAAACTTGCCTAAAGAGTGCCATAATAAATACATTCTTTAGAGCAGGGGTCGGGAACCTATGGCTCGCGAGCCATATATGGCTCTTTTGATGATTGTATATGGCTCGCCGATAAAACTATATACATATTCTCGTTTTTTTCGCCGTTGATTTCCCGTTGGGGCTGCAGTTGGCGGAAAGCGCAATTTTGATTGGATGACACTGGCCGTCAGTTGAAACAGGTAAACGCCCCTTTAAATGAGCCCCATGAGTGCACTTCAGCTTGAATTCACCGAAGGATTCATTAGCCTTTGAGGAGAGAAAATGTTCGGATTCGAATTTGCAATGAAACAACACCATCGATGAAACAGTCGAATGTCAGTGACATTTTAACAAGCCCCGTGTTAACGTTAGCATCAACATACTGCTGCGAGAAGTAGATTGCAGATCGCAAGTGTGGAAGCTTATGAGCCGTGCGCAGGCTCGCTAGCAGTAACTCCGCCTCCGGAACAGCAAGTTGAATTTCATTCCGATCGTTTGCCTGGATTTTTACTCATCACGAGGAACGGAAAAACATTCATGTTAACGGTGAGTACTATCACAAAGTTAGTTTAAATAATCCATTCTGATATTTTGTTGAAAAGTGACCGCGCGTGTTTGCATGTGCGCGCACCCGTGTGTGTGTGCGCGCGCGCGTGGCTTTCGCTGAAGGACATTTCTAAATATTTTACTTTTATGGCTCTCTTAGTCAAAAAGGTTCCCGACCCCTGCTTTAGAGTCTAAAAAATGTATTTTATATATATATATATATATATATATCAGTTGCAAAGTTATATCAAAATAAAGTTATATCAAAATAAAAATCCTTGTCTCAGAATTGTATACCCCCCTTTTTGCATCAGATAGAAAAAAACAACATATTTTATTTAACGACTAAATAAAGGGAGAGGAAGCCAAAGACACGTATTGCAATTAGTATGGAAGAGGAGATATTTTTTTCCCATCATTCCAAAAGCGATAAGTATCTTATCTTCTCTTCAACCTGTAGGACAGGAAGATAAAAAAATAAAGCAATGACATCCTCTTAATTTAATTTCATATAGATCATAATTAACAAGCTTGAAGCTGCGGCAGACCCAATTTCACTGCGGAGAAGAAAAGGATTGTCCCAAAAGTTCAAGTTTTCATTGAATCTGTAATGAAATCTCAAATGGTCACAATAGTCGGAAAAGGTCAGGTTGGACTGGAGATCTGCATGCTTTTGGATAACCAACATTGCCCTTTCTGCAAGAGCCCACCTTCTCTTAATTGGGTCATAGTTGTGCTATAATTGCAGCCTGTTCATGAATGAGTTTGTAAAGACAAATAAAAGCCCGGGCTGGTCTGAATCATCATTGCCCTTCGACGTGGTTATTATCTGCAGGTGAAGTCCAGCCTTGACGCATGACAGATTAGATCTCCGGTGAGAATGGGCTGTCCATTTATCTGCCTGATAAACTCACAGCCTCTCTCCATTTTCAATCGTCAGAAAGGAAATGAGATTAACAATGTGATGATGCCAGCCCGCTTGGCCCCTTCCCCAACATGCACACGCAACAAAAGCCACCATTTATCGCCGTTTTGATGAGAAGCAAGGATGAGGCATTAATGATGGATGACTGAATCATCATTTATGAGACTTCAGATATTATACTTCTGTTTCATGAATAAATCCCACTCTCCGTGCCATGTGTGCATGTGTGTCTGTGTTTAATCATGCCCATTCCTGTGCTTTTGTGGTCAACCTGTATTTCACCCTCATGGGCCAAACGCCTCCCCTTCTGTCCCTGATACCCATAGCAACCATCCCAGGTTCATCGTAAAGATGATATCTTCACTTAACATTGCTGGTACGATGATTTGTATATATGCAGCCCAGTGACACAAAGCTTTGGTGCAGTGTTGGGAAGAAGAAGATGCGTGACTCGGGGCTGATAAAGGCTAAATCTACTTATGTGGCAAATTGCGGCTCGTCAAAGCACTGCAACATGCAAAAGGTGCAAACGTGTATGTATGTATGTATGTATGTATGTATGTATGTATGTATGTATGTATGTAGGTAGGTATGTAGGTAGGTAGGTCAGTAGGTGAGTGTGTGCGTGCGTGCGTACGTACGTACGTATGTATGTACGTACATGTGTATGTGTGTATGTATGTGTGTAATTGTTTATGTATTTATTTATTGGTTTATTTATTTAGTTATTTGTTTTTTGTGTTAGTTTGTTTGTTTGTTGGTTTTGGGGGGTATTTTGTAAATATTTTTGAAATGATTACCGTGGCACCCATCACCTTTAAATGGAATCTCCTGACTGCCCTTTCAAATATTATTTGTTTAAATAGTTATGCAGTATCCCGGGGGACATTTTGCAAATATTTAAAAAACCATTACAGTGGACCCCATCACCTGTAAGTAGAATCTCCTGACTGCCCTGTCTAAGATTGTTGATTTTTTGAGAAGTTCAACTGACCACATATTGTTGTTTTTAATCACCTTATGGTTTCAGGTGCACATGTACACACACGCACACACACACACGCACATGCACGGACACACACACACGTACAGAGGAAGCATGTTCTTCAACTAAGAATAGCTGTATTTGAGGCGTTAAATGACATAAGCTTGTCAACTGCACACTCTCATGTGATTGAAAGTCCCAATGTGTCTTTTAGTGACGGACAGGTGAAGCATATTTGAGGCCATCAATGAGCGCGGGAGCCCGGTCGTGACCCAGCTGCTGCCGACTTCAGAGGCTCGCACTTAAAATTGAATTATGATTCATTAAAGCACACTTCAAAAAATCTGTGTTAGGTGTGACATTCAGGAGGCGAACAGTTAATGAAATCATCCAAAAGCAAAGGGCTTCAACTTTGAAGTGTGTAGTGTGTTAATGTCACACATGACAAGAGCAGAAATACCTTTTTGTCTGTTTTTATTTTTGGGGTGATTTTTAAAAATAGAACACTTGACAATTACAACCCTGCCTCTCGCCCACTGTCAACTGCAGTGAGCAAAGAGCTCATCCTCCACCCACAATAGAAATTTAGAATGGATGACCACTCTCAAGAAAACAAATGCCTCACTTTACTTATATGGTCTGTGGCTGTATTTTCATAATGTGGATCCCATTTTGATTTTTTTTAGGTTACAGTTTGTTTTTAGTTAAAAAAATTTGGGCAGGAAGGGATTAATAAGTTTCATCACTCAGTTTCGGAATGGATGATTCAGATTGAAAAATGACTGAGTATCATGGAGCCGACGTGAATGAGTTCATCTCTGTCATCGCCATTCTGAGTGGTCTGTGTGGATCTACTGTCAGAGGGTGTCAAATTTCCACATCCACACTGATGCCTTCTGTCTCGCTTATGGCCGTTTTTCAATGGATTCTTTGATGGGACGCCCGAGATCTTTCAGTGTGTACCTCGGTACGATCCGCGAGGCCTTGCGTATTTTACACCACACAACACCTGGAAGCATGTGGTCGAGTTGAAACAAAAGCTACCCTGTCTGACATTTATTAGAGATTCATTCCCTATATTTCTCAAGTAGATTAATCTGAGAAATATAAATATCAGAAGGCTTTAAAGGAGAGGAACATCTGAGGCTGATGAGCAAAAGTTACACAGGTATTCAAAAAATCATCACTCCCTTAGACCAATCTTCAAACACACCAATAATGTCATTCATAAATTTGTCTGCATATGAGCAGATGCCAAAGCAAAATCTGATATTAAAAATCTCAAAACATAATTTCAATTCAGCCCAACCAAGGAGAGTCCAGAAGAGTCCAAGGAGAGTCCAGAAGAAACACTTCAGAAAAGACACAAGATCAACAATGGAGTAATTAGCCCCATATCTCAGTGGGGTTACTCAAATCTCTAATAGTACTAGTGATAGTAATAGTGTGTTCCACATCAGTACAATACTGTATACATACAAATATAATATAATATAATATAATATAATATAATATAATATAATATAATATAATATAATATAATATAATATAATGGTTCTCAGTCGGAAAAGGGTGGAGTGCCCTCTCCGGGTCGGGGAGGAGATTTTGCCTCAAGTGGCGGAGTTAAAGTATCTGGGTGTCTTGTTCACGAGTGAGGGTGAAAGGGATCGAGAGGTCGACAGGCGGATCGGTGCGGCGTCTGCTGTGATGCGGACTTTGTACCGATCTGTCGTGGTGAAGAAGGAGCTGAGCCACAAAGCAAAGCTCTCAATCTACCGGTCGATCTACGTCCCAACCCTCATCTATGGTCATAAGCTATGGGTTGTGTCCGAAAGAACGAGATCCCGGATGCAAGCGGCCGAAATGAGCTTTCTCCGTCGGGTGTCCGGGCTCTCCCTTAGAGATAAGGTGAGAAGCTCGGTCATCCGGGAGGGGCTCAAAGTCGAGCCGCTTCTCCTCCACATCGAGAGGAGCCAGATGAGGTGGCTCGGGTATCTGATTAGGATGTCCCCGGGACGCCTCCCTCGTGAGGTGTTCCGAGCATGCCCCACTGGCAGGAGACCCCGGGGACGACCCAGAACACGCAAAGGAAGGACCCCGGATAAGCGGCAGAAGATGGATGGATAATATAATATAATATAATATAATATAATATAATATAATATAATATAATATAATATAATATAAGGGCGGCCTGGTAGTCGAGGGGTTAGCACGCCGGCTTCACAGTGCAGAGGTCGCCAGTTCACGTCCTGCTTTGGCCTCCTTATGTGGAGTTTGCATGTTCTCCCCGGGCCCGCGTGGGTTTTCTCCGGGTCCTCCAGTTTCCTCCTCCATTCCCAAAATATGCATGGTAGGCTGATTGAACACGACAAATTGTCGCTAGGTTTGAGTGTGAGAGTGACTGTTGTATGTCTTTGTGTGCCCTGCGATTGGCTGGCAACCAATTCAGGGTGTCCCCCGCCTCGTGCCCGAAGACAGCTGGGATAGGCTCCAGCACCCCCCGCGACCCTGATGAGGAATAAGCGGTACGGAAAATGTGTGTGTGTGCGCGTGAGAGATGACAACAAACATTTTACTTTTAGTCAATAAAACGGAAATTATGTACATTGTTTGAGGTTCCAAACACTGAATGGATATGAATGGTTTAGTGTATGTGGTAGATGGACGGTCAAGGTCATGTGACATGTGAAGCAATTATCATGTCACCTTGATTGTACACGCTACTAACATTCCAGGAGCTGGGGAAAAACATTAGCACTGCTATTAAGAGCTCATGTCGAAAAGCAGACCATTTGAATCATCACTTTCCACTTTCTCCAGTTTCCATACACCTGCTTCTCTTTTACTGTCCTGCCCTTCCAGTCTGCCACCCTCATCCCACGGACTCATTCCTCGGGTGGTACTCTTCCTGCCTTATCCGTACTTCAAAGCACGTTGACTGAATTATCTTCAGGCCAAAAGAGAAGAAGGAAACAACTGTCATCAACCTTCGCTCAGTCAGAAGGAAACTCTTCTCCGACAGCTGGTTGGCTAACTCCTCTGCCGCCTAATCCTGGGCTGGAGGAATGTGGAGGTGAGCGTGTAAAGACTCATCTATTGGTGAACAAAAAGCCTTGGCTGCAGACAAAACACGTTCAGTATTTTCCTTCATGTCACAAGATTTTCGTTCCAAAGAAGAGTGGAAGTGGAGGTCTCTGGTTTTGAGTGGTCACAGAGAGTCCACGAAGGAGGTGACGAGAGGAAGAATGCGTGCAGGGACACAGAACTGAAGTGCGGCAGTTGAGCCTCACACACGTGTTCACACATCAAAGGGAAATATTTACTCAGCGCCCAAGGTAATGAAGTCCAAGAACGGCAATGACAATAATACACCATTTATCAGAATGACTGCAGCCAGCAGCACAGATAATCAATGATTATTGCAGGAGTTACGTGTGTAGAACCTACCATCAGTTGAGAAATATCGGCAATATTGTGACGAAATAATTATCTTGCCAATTGACAGTTGTCCAAATAAGGGGCAAAGCCTTCAGACTTACAATGCATTCATTGCCATCGACGAGTACAGTTGTCTATTCATTTTTTAAAGTGTGGGTTTAGGTGGTGGAGGGCATAGTCTGAGGCCGCCCCACTGTTAATTTCCATCTTGGAAACAACTTAAAGGACAACCGACACCTTCGGACAATTTTTAAAATCACTTCAAATGACTCTACTGAGCGTATTTTACAAAGACTCCACCGCATATAGCTATATTTTACGTTTTAAGACTCGCACTGAATATTCAGGAAGTCTTGTTTTTGAGTTGGTGACGATACTTACCGTGACGTCACGGTAGGTATTGTCACTGACCGAGAAAGCGACACAATGTATTTTGGGTACTTTGTTTGGTCTGAAAACTTCGTGTAGAAGGAAACACATAAATCACACGATGGTGAATCTTTGTGTGTTTCACCAAGATTACTATTTGATACTTGCTGACAAATTCCCAGCAGACAAATTAGCCCATTTCCAACGGTGCTTGGGCTCCATCTTGTGAATTTTCTGGGACGCTCCAATTGATATGGGAGGACTTCTTTAATAGATTGCAAACATTTATGCTTTCCTCTTCAGAACTATTTGAATCATATTCACAACTGGATGAGTAACAAGAGATCTTCTCCGAATCTGAAGCCATTGTTTTGATTCTCGAGCAAGGCAAGACATCTTGGCGTGACGTCATGAATGTCTGAAACTGAAACTTTTTCAGGTCATTTTGAAGTAGTTTTCGGACACTTTAAGTCATTTTTATTGGTGTTTTTCATTTGACTAAAAATATCAGCCTGCGTGTTTTCTGTATTTTAGATGCTATAAAACGTTTTTTGATGTCAGTTAGGAAACTAAAAAATGGTGTCAGTCGTCCTTTAACTGACGTAGTAGCTGTCTGAAGTAGACAACAGCGATAACCCATTTTAGATATGAGATTGGCCAGTTTCTTCAACCGACCATTGCTCAACTGCTGATCATAAAAAATTCAATTCAATTCAAAAATGAAAATATTTCATTTGGTGACTTTATGCTAACAAACATTAATGTCATGCGTCTCTGTAGGCTCTCAGTTGTACAGTATTCATCCATCGAGGAAAGGGTTTCGTCAGCCATCATCTGTACTTATTTGAAGGTCACTGCTCATCCGAAGAGCTTCATCAGCGAAGTAAAGTTGTGCTGGTAACCCTGGCCCTATATCCCTAATGGTCACAGGTGGCCTGTGCCAGACCTTTGCTCTGATAGGTCCCTGCTCTAAGGTTGAGGCAGCAGTGGACCACTCTCTGAAGCCAATCTGATTACTTCTATTGTCCTATCCTTGACTCTGGTTTCACCTCATCAGCCAATATGATTACCTCCCCAATCTTATTACCTCTATTGTACTAGCCCTGGCTCTGGCTACACCTCATTAGCATGACTAAGCCTACGTGGTATCGGCCTAAGGAGTCTGTTGTGCACGGTCTAAAATAAACCGTAAAGCACCATGGCGATTTAGTGAAGGGTTTTGCTGTTTTTACAAAAAAATGTTTATTTTCCTCCTCCATCTATTTTCTTTATCTAAGATTTTAACCTCGCTGTTGTAAAATGAGTGATTGCTAACTTTTAGGTGCAGATGTAATGCAGATGGAGGCCCACTAGCATTGTCGCTGCGATATTAATCTGTCCGTTAGGGATATAGGGGCAGGGTTACCAGCACTACTTTAGTTCGCTGACGAAGCTCTTCAGATCAGGAGCGAAACATCTGACACCTTCAAAGAAGAACAGATGACGGCTGAAGAAACCATATCCTTTATAACTGTCATGAAAATACCAAAGCTGGGCTAATTTACATCAGGTGATTTTTTTAAATCTTATATCAATAAGTATAGCATACATTTTACCAGCACAACATAATTTACAGCTACAGAGAGCTGATTTAAAGGAGCCTCAGTCCTGCACGCATACACAGAGATGTCCCCTCTGGCCCTATCGTCTGTCTTAGCGCTATGGAGCATGCACAAGGTCATCCCATAGCCAGTCACGGCACTCTAATTAAGGCGACTGATGGACGCAACTAATTGGTACGATTTATAGTCTCCTTTTATTATGCTTTATGAGGAAAGCAAGTGGAGGGCATTACCATTTATTGGCCCCAGGCTCCACGCTGGATCACTGTCATCCAGCAACTGTGTGAAAGCAGAGGCAGCAGCAGAATCAGCGCATCCGGGACGTTGGAAGGGAAGTGGTGCAATCAGTGTCTCCGTAACTGGAACCTTATTCCGAGTGTATAGTGCTGTGCCTCCAATACCCAGAAAAACAATACTTGATATTCTTGTGGCACTCAACAAAGCTTCTCTGGTAGTTTAACACATCGCAGGCACAAATGTTGACGCTATTGAGCAGTGCTTTGTGTTTTTCAAATTGATAGTAGCACATTTCTACTTCTAGTGTCATATAGGAAATCAAACACATCATCGTTTCCTCGTGAGAGCCCCCAGGAATATTTCGGTGAATTACGACAGGTACAAGCTCACACCAAAGGAGACAAAAATTATGATGGGACGGTTAAAGTATGGAGAGGGGAAAAGAAGTACAGGATCCAAAGAGTCAAGCTTCAGGGCCAGGGACCATTTAATGAATGTGTAGTTATTGATTGAATTGTCAGGGGAACGGGCGGGGTCCCCCGTCCATCCGTGGACAATGCCGTCAGTTACACCTCACTGCCCCATCTAATAAAGAACAGGAAGAATGATGTCCCCAGTATGGTTGAACTCTGCCTAACACTCCCCAGGATTCACCTGCATGTACAGTCAGTTCTTCTTAATGATGGCCCTTTTTTATTGAAAAGTCTGTCTTGAAAATGGCTTTGACGTTAAAAATCTGAAAAAATACATTTCTTCTTTACCTTCAGTCATTGTGGGTTGACAAAACTGCTATTAGCTATTAAATCAACACAATATATTTGCTTATGCAGCTCACTACCGATACAGTGTGCTAGCTTTGGCCAGTATGCGCTTATCACTCACTGCTCATGATACTATGATTGGCTTGTGACTAGCCAATTATGTGAATGGCCAAACATAGTTTGCGAAAACTCTGACATTTACAGCGCCTTCGGGCAGGCCTTGGGTTGCCAACTCAAAGTCTGATTGGGTAAAGCAACAGTTTCACTGACATTTATTTTTATGCTCCACGACCTGCAAAACTGATTGTGAAGATCCAGGTACACCTGACCCTGGTAACAAATAATGCCTGACACGTGATTGGTTAATAGCTTAAATACGAAAACACACATCTGGAAGCAGCAAAACAGGCGAAAATCAATGAAAGGAAGCTGAAAGACAATTTGGAAATATTTAATAAGAATTTATGGACAAAAATATAATTAATCTGTCTGTGATTCAGATATTTGTAGGTCAGCAGAAAAGGGTTTGCAGGACATGACCGCCTGCCACCGGCGTCTTAGTTGTTCACGAAAAACGAATATTTTTAAACATTTATCAAATGGGACTGCGTATTAGGGTTCACCCCAGACTGGCAGGGGATACCTTGATTTGACACGACCAGAACAACAAACATTCTGCGAAGCTGCCAGTATCCATGTTTCGTTCATCGAAATACCTTTACAGAATATGAGAAATATCAGGATATTAGGAATATATTCACTGCATCCTGTATCCAGTGTGGGGAGCCTTTGACCAGCCCCTTCCATCCACTAAGACCCTGATAGTGAGAAGACGTAGGTCAAAACCCAATGTCACAATACTGGGGAAGCCTATTGGAACTGCAGCCTAATGGTATGAAAACAAATTATATTACCTTATTTTCCGGGATGTAAGGCGCACCGGAGTACAAGGCGCACATTTAATGATTGAAACAAGTTTTCCAAATATAATATATAAATATCTAACAGTTTTCCAAATATAAGGCAAACCACAGTATACGTCGCTACAGTAGAGACTGGGGTTACGCACGACTTCTAGAGGGGGAAATAGAGTCGGTGGCTGCTGGAAGTAGATGCGAGACCTGCTGTGGCTCAATATTACTTAACAAGGCGAGGGTCATCTTTTGAAGAAAAATGAATGCTTTTGGGTGTGCCTTATCCACCGGAAAATACGGTATATATAAATACTAATAGTTACACAGATATTTAAGAGGTATAGAAAATGGGTGGTTGGTTGTTTCTCGTCATTTTCTGCTATTCTTATACACAGTGTAAAACTTGCCACACATACACACACCCTCACGCACACACACATGCACATATATTGTACACCCCCCAAACACACACACATAACACACAATAGAACCTAGCTTCTATAAAAGCACTAAAAAGTTTGTCATGCAGCTCTATGGTCACCCCCTGTTAAAACACATTCCCGTACTTTACCAGCAGCCAATAAAGCAGCAGCACATAAAAATCATTTTACAACGTTTGCAGCTGATTGTCCTGCAGATAACATCAACAGACTTTGACAACTAAATGGAGCAAGAAGTGGAAGGCGGCTAGTTAAAGTTGCATCCTTTCGGAGGAAGTCAAAAGCCTCCGTCCAAGTATTGCAATGCACTGGAGCAACACGGCCGCTGTGGCGGCGTGGCAAGCGATTACTCCTGTGCAGCCAGCCAAAACACAAAAATCAATAAACAATCTCAACGTTACGCTAGGTGCTTTTCGTCTGACTTAATAAATGTCTCAAACCACTGTTATGACTTCATTTTGTGCTAACGTCTTCTTCGTGTGCATCTTTTGCCGATCAATTAGAGAATGAAGTGACCCTGCTGGGTGGTACACGCAAACGCACATCCTGGACCTGTTCACAAGGTGAGTGCTTATTTTAGTCGCAGAAATCAGATACTTTTGTAAAGCACTCTCGTAATGACCATCCAGTCATTTCAGGAAATTTTCTATCTTTGCTCAATTTGGACGAATATCATCAATACCCACAATATCGTGGTTTGGCGTCCATGCCCCAACCTATCACACATTGTAAATAATGTCAGTTTTTTTAATCACATTTACAGTGCACTGGCAAGTGAGAATTGAGAGTTGGACATGCTCCATGGACCGACATATTGTGTTGTAGCATTTATGGTAAGGTTGATAACTGGTCTTCTGGAAGAGGTGCAGCATAGTTAAATAAAAGAGCAAAAAGCAGAGGCAGAGAAGTTCACGAACTGAATTCCAAGAATAGATTTTCTTCCCACAGAGCAGAGAATATATTCTCATTAGTATATCTGTACTCGCTGTTTATATTTGTTTCTGCTCCATGTGTGTTAAAGTGACAGTTGTTTGAAGGTTTGTGATGATCATTAAAAACATCTATGCCTATATTGACAAACATGAAATGATAGCTTTAAAGGACAACCGACACCATTTTTTGTTTCCTAATTGACATCAGAAAAACGTTTTATAGCATCTAAAATACCAAAACACGCAAGCTGATATTTTTAGTCAAATGAAAAACACCAATAAAAATGACTTAAAGTCTCCCAAAACTACTTCAAAATGACCTCAGAAAGTTTCAGTTTCAGAAGGTCCCACCCTCTTGTTTGTGACATCACGCCAGGACATCTTGCCTTGCTCGAGAATCAAAACAATGGCTTCAGATTCGGAGAAGATGCTTTCTTGTTACTCATCCAGTTGTGAATATGATTCAAATAGTTCTGAAGAGGAAAGCATAAATGTTTGCAATTGAAATAAAGAAGTCCTTTCGTGTCATTTTGAGGCGTCTGGACTCCAATGTAGTGTCCCAGAAAATGCTTAAGATGGCGCCCAAGGTCCGTTGGAAATGGGCTGATTTGTCTGCTGGGAATTTGTGTCAGCTAGTATCAAATATTAGTCTTGGTGCAACACACAATGATTCATCATCAGGGGTCACTCCTAAAGACCTTCTATGACTCTGTGGTGGCATCATCCATCCACTATGGCATTGTCTGCTGGTCAGGCAGCATCACCACCCAAGACAGAAAAAGACTGGAGCGCCTTGTCAAGCGGGCCAGTTCTGTCGTGTGCTGCTCGCTGGACTCTTTGGAGGAGGTGGGCAACAGACGGACGCTAGCTAAACTAAAAGCTATGATGGACAGCCCCTCCCACCCCCTCTTGCCCACCCTGACAGCACTGGGTAACTCCTTTAGCCAGAGACTATTACACCCGCGCTGCAAGAAGGAGAGGTACTGCCGCTCGTTCCTACCGACTGCTGTCAGGCTTCACAATTCTCAATGATCACATGTGGAAAAAAGAAAAAAAAAGAAACTGGATACTTGTAAATATGGGTTGTTGCAATATATCAAATGCATTTCTTGATTCTGCACTATGTACAGTTTTTCTTATGGAACGGTTTTGCACATTTACATTTGCACAGTATACAGTTGACACTTTATTTTGTTATGCTTAGAATATCTTGTTTTCTATACTTTCACCCCCACCCCTACCCCATCCCTTTTTCAATTGCTGCTGTGGACTGCAAATTTCCCAATTGTGGGACGAATAAAGGTATTCTGATTCTGATTCTGATATGTATGTGTTTTCCGTCTAATTTTGCCATCAACACGGATCAACACGAAGTTTTCAGTCCAAACAAAGTACCCAAAGTGCATTGTGTGTCGCTTTCTCGGTCAGGGGCATTCCAGACGTGACATCACGGTAGGCATCGTCACCAACTCAAGAACAAGACTTCTTGAATATTCAGTGCAAGTCTTAAAACGTAAAATATAGCTATATGCGGTGGAATCTTTTTAAAATAGGCTCAGTAGGAGTCATTTGAAGTGATTTTACAAATTATGGACACAACTTGTCCGAAGGCGTCGGTTGTCCTTTATAAGAGCACTTTTATTACCGTATTTTCCAGTGTATAAGACACACCCAAAAGTCTTGAATTTCTTCAAAAGATGACCCTGCGCCTTATACACAGGTGTGTATTAGGCGCATATATGAAGTAATATTGAGCCACAACTGGTCTCGCAACTGTCAGGAGCCACCGACTCCATTTCCCCCCTCTAGTGCGTAACCACAGCCTCTACTGTTGCGCCTTATAATGCGCCTTATAATGTATATCCATTCATTTTCCGTACCGCTTATTCCTCATTAGGGTGATATTGTCTTTCTGTTGGGGATTTTCACCAATTGCGGGTGCCAAGTGCTTTTGGATTGGATTGGATTAGCCTTTATTATTCTCGCAGTGAAGAAATTTACATTTCACAGCAGCAAAATTATGAAAGGAACAACATGAAAGGAATTAGGAAAAGAAGAAGTAGAAAAACAATATACAGAGCTGCTGTAAAGGCACTCACTCTGGCGCCATTTTGAGGTCAAAACAACAACAAAAAAAAAAAAAAAATAAATAATGTGACACAAATGACAAAGACAGTCATTCAATCTGAAGTACTCTCCTCTTTGTTGTATAAAGCAGTTCTGGGTGAATTGAAGCAGTTCTCGATGAACATTTGCAACACATTCCCCACGACAAAGAGTAGTTGACTGGAGCTCAGTCCTGTGCCTGTTTGGTTCAGTCAAGTAATGACTCAAATATGTAATTTAAATCACAATTTCTCAGCTGTCAGTGGTCATTGATGACCACGGCATCTTCCTCTCAGGCTGCCCCAGCTGTCACAGGCCTTAATCCCAGCGTTGGAGGGATGACAAGTGAGCCGAGTCAGAGCCTTTGGTCTGTGACTGGAAGCTCCGGGAGAATTTCACACACACCACTCTCTTGTTTCCCATCGATTCTGCCACTTCCCATTATCGTCAATCAGTGCGGGCCATCTCTCTTTGTGCGGCGTGCAACTGCCAGGGTGGAGGGCTGCAGGGAGGAGCACATGGCCAACGTGCCACGATGGGTAGCGACAAGGGGTTGGCATGATATATTAATGTTTTGATTTTCACTTGTGAAATTCTCAATAACTTTCTTTGAATTAAATTTCTTTGAACTAAATTCATTTCACCAAGGTAATTTGGTTTAGTGGTAGTGTTCATGAAAGTAGCAACCAGCAGGGGGTGGAAAATAAGTCAGGACCATCCAAAAAAGCTGGCGTGGAAACAAAAAGAGCAAATGTTGGGCAAGCAAACAGGAAATGCTTCTTCCGATGCAAGTGTAGTATGTACGCGTCCGCATTTAAGACGAAAAAAAACCAGATTGGATGTGCTCTGTTCTCAGTACTAAAAGGAAAATGTATTCACTTTAAATGTTTTTTTAACCATTCATTTGAGACAACAGCACAACAGAATTTACCAGCTTTCCTTACACTGTGGGACTGTCAATGGCATTTTTCCCAACCAGAATCAGCAAAAGGGACAAAACATTATTGAATTACAACTGGCTTTGAAATTTAAATGGAAATTGGCTGAGTAGCGTGAATTAATTAACTCATTCACTGCCAGATGATGTGCAAAAATGTGTCCATTCCAGTGCCAGGGTTTTTGTCATTGTCACTCGAATTCCAGGACCCGTAGAAGATTGAGATGTAGGACTAGATAAACATTCAATGCAGCATAACCCACCCCTACCCCATCCCTTTTTCAATTGCTGCTGTGGACTGCAAATTTCCCAATTGTGGGACGAATAAAGGTATTCTGATTCTGATTCTGATATGTATGTGTTTTCCGTCTAATTTTGCCATCAACACGGATCAACACGAAGTTTTCAGTCCAAACAAAGTACCCAAAGTGCATTGTGTGTCGCTTTCTCGGTCAGGGGCATTCCAGACGTGACATCACGGTAGGCATCGTCACCAACTCAAGAACAAGACTTCTTGAATATTCAGTGCAAGTCTTAAAACGTAAAATATAGCTATATGCGGTGGAATCTTTTTAAAATAGGCTCAGTAGGAGTCATTTGAAGTGATTTTACAAATTATGGACACAACTTGTCCGAAGGCGTCGGTTGTCCTTTATAAGAGCACTTTTATTACCGTATTTTCCAGTGTATAAGACACACCCAAAAGTCTTGAATTTCTTCAAAAGATGACCCTGCCTTATACACAGGTGTGTATTAGGCGCATATATGAAGTAATATTGAGCCACAACTGGTCTCGCAACTGTCAGGAGCCACCGACTCCATTTCCCCCCTCTAGTGCGTAACCACAGCCTCTACTGTTGCGCCTTATAATGCGCCTTATAATGTATATCCATTCATTTTCCGTACCGCTTATTCCTCATTAGGGTGATATTGTCTTTCTGTTGGGGATTTTCACCAATTGCGGGTGCCAAGTGCTTTTGGATTGGATTGGATTAGCCTTTATTATTCTCGCAGTGGAGAAATTTACATTTCACAGCAGCAAAATTATGAAAGGAACAACATGAAAGGAATTAGGAAAAGAAGAAGTAGAAAAACAATATACAGAGCTGCTGTAAAGGCACCCACTCTGGCGCCATTTTGAGGTCAAAACAACAACAAAAAAAACAAAATAAATAATGTGACACAAATGACAAAGACAGTCATTCAATCTGAAGTACTCTCCTCTTTGTTGTATAAAGCAGTTCTGGGTGAATTGAAGCAGTTCTCGATGAACATTTGCAACACATTCCCCACGACAAATAGTAGTTGACTGGAGCTCAGTCCTGTGCCTGTTTGGTTCAGTCAAGTAATGACTCAAATATGTAATTTAAGTCACAATTTCTCAGCTGTCAGTGGTCATTGATGACCACGGCATCTTCCTCTCAGGCTGCCCCAGCTGTCACAGGCCTTAATCCCAGCGTTGGAGGGATGACAAGTGAGCCGAGTCAGAGCCTTTGGTCTGTGACTTGAAGCTCCGGGAGAATTTCACACACACCACTCTCTTGTTTCCCATCGATTCTGCCACTTCCCATTATCGTCAATCAGTGCGGGCCATCTCTCTTTGTGCGGCGTGCAACTGCCAGGGTGGAGGGCTGCAGGGAGGAGCACATGGCCAACGTGCCACGATGGGTAGCGACAAGGGGTTGGCATGATATATTAATGTTTTGATTTTCACTTGTGAAATTCTCAATAACTTTTTTTGAATTAAATTTCTTTGAACTAAATTCATTTCACCAAGGTAATTTGGTTTAGTGGTAGTGTTCATGAAAGTAGCAACCAGCAGGGGGTGGAAAATAAGTCAGGACCATCCAGAAAAGCTGGCGTGGAAACAAAAAGAGCAAATGTTGGGCAAGCAAACAGGAAATGCTTCTTCCGATGCAAGTGTAGTATGTACGCGTCCGCATTTAAGAAGAAAAAAAAAACAGATTGGATGTGCTCTGTAGTTCTCAGTACTAAAAGAAAAATGTATTCACTTTAAATGTTTTTTTAACCATTCATTTGAGACAACAGCATAACAGAACCTACCACCTTTCCTTACACTGTCAATGGCATTTTTTCCCAACCAGAATCAGCAAAAGGGACAAAACATTATTGAATTACAACTGGCTTTGAAATTTAAATGGAAATTGGCTGAGTAGCGTGAATTAATTAACTCATTCACTGCCAGATGATGTGCAAAAATGTGTCCATTCCAGTGCCAGGGTTTTTGTCATTGTCACTCGAATTCCAGGACCCGTAGAAGATTGAGATGTAGGACTAGATAAACATTCAATGCAGCATAACAAACCTTAGGCTCTCTTCTTTCACCAGAAAAAAAAGAGGTAATCCTAAATTATATGCGGCTGAAATTATATGACCTTGAACTGAGGGCGGCTGTCCAAAATACAATGGAATACATACATATTGGTTAATAAAGTGCTTTAAGAACAGCTGAAGCTGGAACAAAGCACTACATGGAAACATGTAAAAAGTGAACTGCTGCCCCCTTGTGGAAGGGAAAAAAAGTTTTACCAGCACCCAAGCAAGAAAAAACAAAACCCGAACAAATTCAGGAATGTCGTTTTGTCATATTTTAATTCTCAAATAAATGTGTGAATGGGAGTAAAGGAGTTTTAGAATATAATTTCTCCTTGGAGTAAAAAAAAATGAGTGAAATGAAACTTTATTTTGTTGAGCACGACAGAACTAAACGTGATATTAAACCTGAAAAACTGACAAAAGTCAGTCGCAAATCACAACACTTCTCCGCACTGGCTCTGGACCGTGAGCGGGCGCCAAGCTTGGTGCTGTGTCCTGGTCAGCTCAGGCGAGCAGGCAGCAGCTATAAGCCAGGGAGATTGATGGGAGAGGTGGCCTCCCTCCCTGCACTGTAAAAGATTATCCGCTCACCCGCTGGAAACAAAGCTGTGATGGAAATTCATCTCGCATCATCAGCAACAAAATATCTACACGTCCAAGCGGGAGTCTCTCATTTTTCATGGGCTATATATTAAATTTTAAAAAAGGACATTAAAAGAAAAAAAAACAAAAGGGGGACTGTGAGTTATAGTGCCAGTTAGTATTTTTTTAAATGGGCTACTTGAATCAAGGAGATTAGAAGGTTTTTATTGGCTGTCAAGAAACACAACTTTCCGCGTACTTCACCCGCTGAAGCTTGTAACGCTCTGATTAGAATGCCAGCTAAAATGAAAAGAGATGATGCTTGCGCAAAGACACAGGAGGAGGCACGGCGGCAGCAGGCACACGCTGCACCGTAGTCCATTTTCCTTCAAACACACAAAACGGGCCAGCATGTTTCAGTATAGAGGGTAACTGAATAAGCCTGTAAACCAAATTTCACCCTCAGGTCTGGTGTCAGGATCGAGTTATGCTGCGGCGGGACACGGTCCCTGATACATGAGACACATCAGGTAGTGCGTTATCTCATGCGCAAAGTGAATATTGCATTCAGCAGATATGTGATATTTGAATTTCCCATTAGAGGGTGAGGGGCATGGTTCTGAGTGAGGAAAAAATCCCAGTGACTCTTATTCATTTGACTCCAGAAAGTGTGAATGGGCCTTCCTAAGGATGAAGCGAATAAGGGGAGGCAATAGGTAGTCCTGCCACCGCCGTTCGTGACAGGGTCACCTCCAGTTTACCTAAGCTTACCTCTTTCATAGACAGATTGAGCGTTTTCCAAGTGCAGCGAGAGACAGTGTGTGTGTGTGGTGGGGGAGGGGATTGTCTGTCACAGTGGAGCAAAAATGGGTCTATTGCAAAAGATACAACCATAAAATTAATTGTCCAAAAGGCAGTGGCGGATCTTCAAGGCCTGCAAAGCCTTATCTGCTGGCCTAAAAATATCTGAATCATAGGCTATTGTTAATTATGGGCAACATCCGACTTACTACTGTTTTCCGTTCCACCAAAACGGCCGTAAGTCAAATGGTCTTAAGTCAAAATGCATTCAAAATGGCCGACACAAGGTTTATATGAGGGGATAGTATACGATGCCAATCTGTTGTTTTTAAACAACAATTATAAATAACAATTATAATTCGTATAACTTTTACTGTCATTTTTATCATTTTATCTTTCGTATTATCGATTTTTATTACTGTGTTGTTCTGCTGACCCAAATACACATGGCTTACCACGCTGTGGAAAAATTGCTCTCCCTGCTAACGGAAAAGCCAGAAGAGGTCGCCCAACATACACACTCGGACTGAGGCGGACGCCGAAGGAAAAAAGTTCTAGCGGTTGCCCTCTCCCCGGCCCGACTCAGCGGCCGTCTGCGGCACTGAGACGCACCCCCAACACCTCACCGCGAAGCAGAACGAACTGTCTCAAAGAGGCGGTGGCAGCGGCGCCGGCCGTGGGCCCGACGCGGCATTCTCGTTGCACCAATTGCCCGAGCGCCGACGGCCGACCCCCCTCGGCGTCGGTGGACACTCCCCCCCGCCGGTGCCATCACACGCTGGCTGGCTGTCCAAAATTGTCGTACCCATTTGTTAAGAAACAGTTATTTTGTATCCTCATTTTGTGCAATGCTGTAATATTCTATGTTAAGATAAATTAGGCATAATGCTGAATGTTGAGCGGATATGGCAATGCAGTCACAACGCAACAAATGGTCCTGTGACAGCGATCCAAATAAAATAGTTCTTATACAATGCTATAAGAAGATGTTGCTCTTTGTGCTCCGACAAATAAACATCCTACTTGTTCGATCTAAATAAGAAGGACAATTTCGAGTCTTTATACCAAACCATAATACCAAACGCATCGCAAACACAGTGCAGATCTCAACAGCGTTGCCGGGCTGCCACCGTAGCAGTGCCAGCCATAGAATTAAGAAAGAGGTCTGGCGGTCGTGGTCGTACGTACGGGTGGTCGTAACTCACGCCGGTCATAAATCGGATGTTACTTGTATTTTGTCCATTAATTCTTCTTAAATAATTCCAAATTGTCTTTCAGCTTCCTGTCATTACTTCTCCCCTGTCGTGCTGCTTCCAGACGTGTGTTTTCGTATTTAAGTCTTTAACCAATCACATTTCAGCCATCATTTGTCACGAGGGTCAGAATTCTATCTGGACGCCTTCACTGGTCAACGTCAAAATTTCTGCGAACTAGCCAATCATAGTTACTCTTATCACGAGCCGCTAGTGACAATTAAGAGCATACTGGTCAGAGCTCACACACTATCGGTAGCGAGCTCCATAAGCAAATACAGTAAAGTCTCGTTATATCGATATTCAAGGAAGTCCGAAAAAATATTGATATAACCGGGACTATCGATATATCCGACCCTGTTTGCATGTAATTTTCTCCGTGTGTGCATAGAAATAGTATCGATATAACCGGGACTATCGATATATCCGATATCGATATAACGAGACTTTACTGTATGTTGAGGTGATTTATTTGCGGTTTTTTTTTGTTGTTGTTGTTGGAGATTTACTGTTAAAGCCATTTTCCAGACGGACTTTACAAGAAAAGATGGACATCATTAAGAAAGGTCGGTCCATTATTTCCCGGCTAATGGTACCCTCTCGTGGACTTGTCGTAAAACACAACATTTTTTTTCAGTCTGTGGATTGATTCAGACGTAGCACTACTGAAGGCCTTGCGATGAAATCCACGGTCTGCAACTGCCAAAAGGTCATCCAAATTGAAGAATTCAGATGGACTGCAATGAAAAGACATATCCAAAAACTTCTATCAGCGTGCTCTACGACTGAAGCTTCCGAGCGAACGAATCGTATTGAGAGACTCGGGTGCTTTCTCATCTGTTATTTAGTTTACTCTCAGTTTTCCATTTCCCACTGAAGAGGCGAATGCAACAGAAAGCTCCCCAACATGACAGAGTTTGCGATTTGTGACGGGAGGTTGCCATTGATTTTTCCTTCCGTTCCACCATCAATCTGGAAGAGGCGAGTTGGCGGTGGGTGCTCAGACAGCTGATGATGTGATTTTTAACTGTGGACCACCACTGAGCACAAGGCAAAGCGTAGACAAACGTCTTCAGCATCGAGTGCCGAGATGAACAGAGCTGGTGGAATATACCGATCATCTTCATGGTCCTTGGGGCAATAGACGCTTCCATTTGTATTCAAAGGGACTCCTGCCAAAATTCTGTCTCATCTCAATGGGGGTATGATTTTACACCTAAAGGACATTTTTAGCATAACAACAATTCCACCGGTGAGACGTTGCAATATATTAGCTTCCAGTCCAGACTCTAGAGTCCCACAATGTGCCAGTTCAGAACTAGACGCAAGCAGAATTGTCAAGGTGTTGCGGTATGATTTGCAAATGCACAAAACATTTAGTCACAAATGCTATATAAACCCATTGGTGGACGGTCACCCATAAGCAAATATATTGGTGTGTTGATTTAATGCCGGTTTTGTCAACCCAAAATGGCTGAAGGGGGAGAAGAAATGGATTTGGTTGCAGGTATACTGTTAAAGCCATTTTCAAGACGGACTTTTCAAGAAGAGATGGACATTTAGAAATGTTGGACAACTACAAAGCTAGCAAATCCGATTGCAATTTATGAGGTCATCATGAATCCACACGTCCATAGTAAAACAATCTAACAATTTAATACAATTATTTCTTAAGTTTCTTCAAGTCAAGTTATATCCTGGCCAACAAGATCCTCTAATGGACGTGTAGTATCAGACCATACTTCCAGCTGATTGATTCTGAAAAGTTTAGTAGTGACATGCACGGCCCGTCACTGCTGTAATATATGATCTAAAATTATGGCTGGTAAAAATGCCAAGTGGATAATAACTCTTGGAAATCAATAGTCACAGTAACTGGTGACCAACGCAGTACTTGCCAGGCCTTGTTTATCCATGATAACATTCAACTTGGAATCTCCACAGTACATATAGCAGTTCACCACCATTATTTCTTTCAATAAGATGACACCCTAAATATTGCAATAACACTGCATTTATTATTCATTGAAGAAACACACTGATATTTGTTAGAGCGAGTTATGTCGCGATTGCTGCTCTGTAAATGGCGAATAACAGTTACCTGTATTTCCAGCAAACACTTTGTGATTATCTTTAGTCCTGCTGCATAAATTGCGCACAGCAAGGGTGGTTGAATTTTACTACGGTTATATCTTTTTCAACATCTAGTGAAACTGCGCGGGCTTTCTGGGAAAGCGTAATCCTCTGTAGATCATTTGCAAAGCAATTAGGCATGCCTTCACTACTATTAAATATTAAGATAAGACCCCATAAGATTAGATGTGATTAGTACTCCATATCTTGGTCATTTATAATGTTCGAATGCTGTCTATCATGCCACTTGGGTCGGGTCCTCAGAGCTAATACTTCATAAAATACCAGGTGATTATGCATCACTTCACACTTATTCACCGGTGTGTTTAAGAGTGATGTCGACATTGCATTCAACAAGGCAAATTTATAAATAGATGTGGCTGCCAAGAAATCACGAGATCATGTCAAGTGTATTGATTTGTGCCGGACCAGCCACGGAAAGCTCCAGAGACCATACTATATGTTGCATTTCACAGCGAGAACAGCGCCCAACACTTTGAAATCCAAAGTGAGTTGAACCGAGTGACCCGCAACATGCATTTGTCAGCAGGAACCAGAGGGCGTCGCTTGCATGTGTTTCTAGCGTCACCACGCACTACACCGCCGAACAAATGCCGCTGACATGAAAAGAGCCTACAAAAAAAAATATTGCACTGACCTGACCTGTGACCCCCAGGGAAGAAAGAGAGGAGGTTCAAACAGAGTTTATGACAGCATGATCTCTCGTCTTCCTCATCAGCCTTCCACCCACGGGTGGACACGAGGAGCCACAACGGTGGCAGAGCAGACAGAGCAGGCATCAGTCATTTACTCGCCTCCTAGGTGCCTTTGTCAGGTGATTGCTGGCGGAAAAAGGAAAACAGATCAATACATCTCCCATGGGCCTGACAGGTAATCTTTACCTGAGATGAAATATGAGTCGTACCAGCCTTCTGAATTCCTTAACTGTAACAGGGCAATTGACAGGCTGCTCGGAAGGCATTTCCCCATTTCCGGGATGCTGGAAATTCATTTTGGGGTAAACTGTTTGGCTAAAGGGTCATTATTTGGACTACTAATTATCACGGTGGAAGTGAGGTATCCTGCCATCCTGCCACAAATGGAACTTTATCTCAGCCAATGTGTTTTCCTGCCTTGTCGATGTCTTGGCAGCAAACATGGACCGACTGATAAGACGAGGGTCAGAAGCTCTTCTTAAACAGAGTTAATGTATCCAAGCCATTTATGTCTTCATCAAAATCTTTTTTTTTTTTGGTGTGACAAACTTGGTACATAGTCGGTGACGTTTGTGAGGGGCGGACAACAAGAGGCATTCATTTCGACGAGTGTGCAAGCACAGCATTTGTAAATGTCACCCTTGTCTGGTGTAAAACCATTACAGATAGATTTTACATGATTCGCAACTCATTTTAATAGTCGAATTTCATTCAGTTAAAGGCTAAGTCTGCTTTTTAATGAAGCTCGTGGGAGGTTTTCTCATCCACGACTCTGTCAAATAATTCCAGATCCAATAGGCCAGTCGTTAGTCAGGAATGTAGGAACAATCAGTGGGGCCACAGGGAGGGGTCCTCTGCCCCCCCAACCTGAGAGTAGGGACCTATCATAGCTGTGTCCGGCGCCACCATGTCTGGACATTAGGGATATATAAATGGGGCCGATACGACCAGTCAGACTTTAGTTCGCTGACGAAGCCTCTTGGATAGGAGGCGAAACGTCCGAAACCTTCACTTTTGTACAGATGACGCCTGAAGAAACCTTCTCATCGATGGACCACTCCTGTACGACTGAGAGCTTACACAGACATAGGGAGATAATGTTTTTAATATTTTTTCATTCCAACGTTTAGACAGAAGTCTATTTTTGTGATTGGGGTAAATCTTCCATAGGGCGTAGATTGGAACCAATGTTCTTAGTTTTGCTGTCAAATATAGGCCAGTAAATCTACAACAGAGAAGACTGCACTGTTGTGGGAGTGGTCACTGATCGGTCTATTTTATATACGCACATTCTAAAACATTCAATGTTTATTATAAACCACTCATTTATGTGTCTAAGTTTAGTCTAAGTTTAGTCTACGCTGTTATGCTATATATATATATATATATATATATATATATATATATATATATATATATATATATATATATATATATATATATATATATATATATCAGTGGCGGTCCGTGCATTTCACACCTAGGCCTTCAGTGAAGTCCTGCTTAGTCCTACTTGAACAAATATCCCTCGTGATACCATAATTTATGACACAACGGCTGGAGATATCATTTACAACAGCACACACACGCAGTCCTGGGCGTGGCATCACCTTAATCGTCTACAACACAGGCTATTACACACAGCAATTACACATCAATAAATCTGCATCAGCAATTAGAACTTGTGACTATACGTGATACTGCAAACACTTAAAAATAAAAGGAAATTTAAAATCATTTGTCCACAAAGTTTTATTAAATCCACCAAGAATATGCAATCTTTAACAAGATTTTACGCGAAATTACGAAATGTCAGTTTAATATAAGAAAAACAACAAGACGTTCACAAAACGAACTATTTTCTGAAAATAAAAGTAAACACATCTTTTTCATTTGTCCTTGAGAATAGGCCTACATGCGACAGCGAGTTGTCCTCTCCTTCAGCCATTGTGGGTTAAAAAAAAGCGAGTAGATATACTTGGTTTTTCTGCCAAAGTTTCCGGGTCTGATCTGTTGTAGCTTGGTTGATTTGCATACCGCTGCCTCCGCTGAGGGCTGAGGTAAAGTGAGTATCCAATCACAGGACGCATACATGTCATGTTCAACGCGAGGGCCTCTAACTGGCCTTACTGTGCCAACTCGTGATCTGATTGGCTATCGCAACTATATATCAACTACATGTGCCCGTTCATGTACAGCGCACAGACACCCTCACTGTTGATTCTGAAGTCGTCGGTCAGATTTCATACAGCCTGGCGACACAAGCTGAATTCTGATTGGATTAAAAACTCTGACCTAAAACTACAACACTGAAAGGAGAATAACCAAATGGATATAATATAACATCAAGAAAACAGTATGTAGAATAATTATATATATATATTTAGAAAAAATACTTTTTTAATGAAATTGACTTTTATTATAATTATGATCATGATGTCTGATTATGTTAAGCCAGCAGAGAAGGCCTTGTTGACTCTGACGGCCCACCACTATATATATATATATATATATATATATATATATATATATATATATATATATATATATATATATATATATATATATATATATATATATAGTAAAGTCTCGTTATATCGATATTTAAGGGAGTCCGAAAAAATATCTATATAACCGGGACTATCGATATATCCGACCCTGTTTGTATGTAATTTTCTCCGTGCGTGCATAGAAATAGTATCGATATAACCGGGACTATCGATATATCCGATATCGATATAACGAGACTTTACTATATATATATATATATATATATATATATATATATATATATATATATATATATATATATAATTCAATGATTATGCAGTCCTAAAACAAAATATTTTGTGGGTCCTGCAATTTGAGTGAAAGTGACAAAAACCCTGGCACTGGAGTGGACACATTTTTGCACATCGTCTGGCAGTGAATGAGTTAATCTATTTTGACATGGTGTATTTTTTTTTAATCTTTTTTAGTCCAATTTGTTTTTGGCAGTTAATTTGAGTATAGTTTTGCTTTTTTGATTGTTGCTGTGCCAATGACCATTTTCTGTTTTGGAGCCTTTTACTGAGCATGTTGCTTGTTCTGTAGCCACAAAGGGACATAAGTCTTCTTGTGCCGGTCCCAAGCCCGGATAAATACAGAGGGTTGTGTCAGGAAGGGCATTCAACGTAAAAGCTTGGCCAAAACAAACATGCGGATCATACCTCTGAAGATGGTCTGATGGTCAGATCACTGATTCGCTGTGAAGAATATATATATATATATATATATATTCTTCTTTTCCTTTCGGCTGTTCCCTTCAAGGGGTCGCCACAGCGAATCAGTGATCTCCATCTTCAGAGGTATGATCCGCATGTTTGTTTTGGCCCAGCTTTTACGTTGGATGCCCTTCCCGACACAAGCAATTGTGCCCCTGCATATTGGATTTTTTTCCATTGCATTGGAATAGCCTTTATTAGTCTCGCATTGGAGAAATTGACTTGTTTTTTTAATTGTGTAAAAATTGTGAGACAAATTTTATCTTATGTGCTGAGCAGATTTGCTGTACATTTTTCAGCGTATGATGCTTGTTTACCAGACTGACTGCTTTTCCTCTCAGTGGACGCTCACATTGATCTTTTAATGCATCCGATGCCGAGGGAGACAAGGAAACGATACCCTCTGTAAAATGTCTCCTTTCCTTTGGGCTCATTTGTCGACTGCACAGCTCCAGAGGCAACATTCCAACGTTGCTGGAAACAGGCCGTTCAAACACATTCGCAGCCGGCCTTGAACTTAAATACGTTTGGGCGCATTTGAATATGGAAGGTAGGCTGAAGAGAACAGAGGCAGCCCTCCGAGGACCAGAACGACACTCTCTCTCTCTGTTGTGATAATGAGCAGCTTAGTTTCAAAAAGGAAGCCCATACATTCTCTGGCGCTTCAGCCTCTCTCAACCCTGCAGCAACATTCTGATAGGCTGGAGACGAGCCACACAGCCTCACCGGAGGATCCGGAAAGTGTCGTACTGACAAATGATGTGACACAAGAAGGGACATGATTGTAATAAGGGATGTTAGCAGGGGGTCTTCTTTGTGTGGAGCCACAAACTCTCCAGTCCAGCGAAGAGGACGCAGCATGTCGAGGCCTGAACAAGGCGTGATTGCATTTCCATCTCTCGTGCTTAATAGACCTGGAAGTGACTGTTGATTAGAATTGCAATTATTCTTCTTTGTCATAAAGTTAGTCAGAGCAAAACAAAAAAAGGTTTCCGGCACCACGGCTGTTTGACTTTTGCCATGGCTCCAGTGTTACTATCATCGTCTCCCAAGCTAAAAAAAAAAGGGAAAGCATCATGATCTGAAAATAACAAAAAATTTTCCTGCTTGACCGATTCAATACTCAGCGTCTACTATAAACTTAATTTCATTGCACCCTACTTTAGGTATGTTGAAATAATACTTTGAAGCACTCCTTTGCTAATAGGTTAAATATTAATGAGGTTTTGGTCAAGTGAGCCAAATCCAATTGAACCCCGTCTGACTCGTGGTCATGGTCATTAAAAAAGGCCAATCTGAAGCCCGTGGTTTAACTCCCCGTCTTCTGGTTGGGCAGGAAGCGGTGTATTTTTCAACTTCATCCATCGCACATTCACATTTCTCTGACACTCGCTTTTTAAACATTCTCTCTCGGTGCTCACCTCTAAAGCCTTCTGTCTACAAAAGAGAGCCAATTTCAGTAGAATCTATACTGCCTTGCCTACTCTGTTCATCCACTGCGACAAATCTTTACCAATATCTCTCTCTTCCCCCCCAAAATAAAGTTAGCATGGGTCAGACAAAGCATTTGTGAGGAAGGCGTAGAGCAGAGGACAAGTGAACTCGAAGTGACATTGTGGCGGTGGGCTGTCTCAAAGGATTAGGCATTACAGCGTTCACTGGCATGTGCTTGTGCTCGCTCCCATTATATTTGCTTGTGCCTCTTTCCAGATGACTTCTCCCCCAAACCGATCCGCCGGGCAAGATAATTGATTAATATTACTTGAGGGAACGATGACTAACCGTTGCTGAGGTTCAACCCAAACATTTGTGGTCTGGATCGAAAAAGAGAAAAAAAAGCAGCAGTTTTAATATTTTGAAAAAATTAAAAACACAAACGGCTGAGAACATTCAGTCATTCCACAAGCTTCAATTTTAGGTCAACGTGGACGTACTTAATATTAAGTCAGAAATATGTGTCTTGGTCTCTCTTCGTATGACTGCACAGTGCTTCATCACGTCATCAGATCAGAGAGTAACTGCATACAGGTACTTTAAAGGACAACCGATGCCTCCGGACAAGTTGTGTCCATAATTTGTAAAATCACTTCAAATAACTTCTACTGAGCGTATTTTAAAATATAAAAAAGATATATATAATATATATTTTACGTTTTAAGACTCACGCTGAATATTCAGGAAGTCTTGTTTTCGAGTTGATGATGATCCCCACGTGATGTCATGTTTGGAACGCCCCTGGCCGAGAAAGTGACACACAATGCATTTTGCAGTACTTTGTTTGGTCTGAAAACTCCGTGTTGATCCGCGTTTATGGCGAAATTAGAAGGAAAACACATAAATAACGCAATGGTTAATTGTTGTTTGTTGCTCCAAGACAACTATTTGATATTCGCTGACACAAATTCCCAGCAGACAAATCAGCCCATTTCCAACGGAACTTGGGCGCCAGCTTCTGCATTTTCCGGGTGCTACATTGCTGTCATTGACGGCTCGAATTGAGATGGGAGGAGTCGTTTAATCGATTGCAAACATTTATACTTTCATCTTCAGAACTATTTGAATCATATTCATAACTGTATGAGTAACAAGAAAGCATATTCTCCGAATCTGAAGCCATTGTTTTGATTATCGAGCAAGGCAAGACATCTTGACGTGACGTCAAGAACTGGGGGTGGGACTTTCTGAAAATCCCCAATTAGCAGCTCAATTTGTTGCAGTTTTAGCACATTTTACATCCTTTTTATTGGTGTTTTGCATTTGACTAAAAATATCAGCCTGCGTGCTTTGGGTATTTTAGATACTATAAAACGTTTTTTTTCTGATGTCAGTTAGGAAACAAAAAAAATGGCGTCGGTTGTCCTTTAAGTACCATAATTTCCGATGTATAAAGCGCACCCAAAAGCCTTGATTTTCTTCAAAAGACGACTCCGCGCCTTATATGTGAAGTAATATTGAGCGACAACAGTTCTCTCAACTACTGTCAGCAGCCACAGACTCCATTTCCCTCTGTAGAAGTCGTGCATAGACATTTGAGGAAGGATCATGAAAGAAGTAGCCTCTATTGTAGTGCTTCATAATGTGGTGTGCCTTATATTTAAAGAACTTTAATATATTTATATTTTATATTTGGAAAACCTTTTTCATTCGTTGAAGGTGTGCCTTATAGTCCGGTGCGCCTTATATATGGAAAAACGTTTGAAAATACACCGGGAAATACTGCTGATTTCCCCCACTGCTCATAGAGGGTAACCCAAAAAGATGCGTACCCAATAAAATTTCTATTGTGGCTTTTATTAAAAAGCTATTTATTTCAAATTACAACCACACATTATTCAGTTTATGGAAGACCATTCCAAATGTCCACCATTTGACAAAGTTGTCAAATGGACTTTTACACACTCCTCTTTCGTGAGAAAAAAATTGCTGCAGTGAGAAACTCAGTAGGACACATCTTTTTGGGTCACCCTCCCGAAAGAGGAGTGTTTAAAAGTGATTGACAATTTTGTCAGACAAGTACAGGTTTGCTTGCAACGAAATGGTGTACATTTGGAACACATCTTGGGAAAGCCATAAATTGACTACAAATTGACAGAAATAGGTGAAACTCTGGTAAATGGTCTTCCATAAACTAAATAATGTATGGTTGTAATTAAAAAAATAGCTTTTTAATCAAAGCCACAATTGAGATTTTTATCGGTACACATCGTTTTGGGTCACTCTGTATATATGTATTGACGTTTTGAGAAAATACTAAAAATGATTCTCATTTAACAGTTCAACAATCATTTGCGTGTGAGGATGATTATTGGGGTCTTTAAAAAGGTAAATGTGGAGAGTAAGATTATCTACACACTCAACTAATTTTACATCAAGGTCACTGAAGACACGGTGAGGTTTTTTTTGGCAGTGGGATGAGAATTACAAGACATGCATTCATTGTGGGTGATAATGGGTGCTTGAATGGAACCATCTTACCATCTTAATAAGCTCTCGTGTGATGCTCTTTAAAAACAATCATTACAGGCCTTCCTGGAGCACTTGCCTCGCCCCTGTTTATTAATCAGCTAATTACACATTGACAGTCATGGACTTGCTGATTCCCACACTTAAATGAACAAGATCTTTCATGATTAAGTAGTGCTCTGCGGCACTCTCTCTCTTTCTCTTTCTCTCTCTCTTTCTCTAATCTCTCTCTTTCTCTCTCTGTCTCTCTCTCTCTCTCTCTCTCTCTCTCTCTCTCTCTCTCTCTCTCTCTCTCGCTCTCTCTCTGCCAGAGAGCAAAAAAATAACAATAACAATAACAATAATAATAATAATAATAATAATAATAATAATAAGAAGAAGAAGAAGAAGAAGAAGAAGAAGAATATGAAAAAAGTACATAAAAGTGGTCTATTTTGCAGTTTGAGGGTTTGAGTGGGGGGCAATTTTTTTTTGTATTTAACGTAATTTCCGGACTATAAACCGCGACGTTTGTCACAAACTTTCAACCCTGAGGGTAATGCAACGATGCGGCCAAATTATGCATTTTTTTCTAACAGCCGCCAGTGGCGCTCGAGCACTAAAGAGTGAGACAGGGCTAATATACTGTATGTCCCGAGGAAGACGCAAGTTCAATGTAACTTCCGTTTACCAAAACTGGCTGTATGCGAAGAGCAACTTTTGCACAGGTCTGCTAGTGGTTCGTGACAGCGTGGAGCAGAGTGAAAAGCCAGTCTGCTGCATGACGGAGAGGACAGCATAAGCTCGAGAGTGACCTGACCTCAGGATGAAAGTGACACTTACAGCGAGGTGAGACTTAGGTGCGCTCTTTAGTCCGGAAATTACGGTAATTGTAATTCCCTTAGTAAATGTTCAACCATTAGATGTAAGTTTGCATCTAACTGAACATCTAAAGTCGTGCAATTATTGTTTGGAATTCCATGCATACATCTGAAACAATAATTGCACGACTTTGCGGAATGCATATTACTTTCATGCTGAAGCACGGGGGCCAATCACATGTTGTGTGTGTTTGAACCGTTGTCTGTATTTATTTATTTTTTTGATTGTCCAGTTCAATCATGTTTGCCCACCTCATATGATGTGCAGCCCGTCAAAGTGCAGAGCTCGTCCCCGGGGTATAACGAGAACCCTGTGAAACTTAGTCAAAGCATTGCAGACGTGTGGATGTTGAAGGACGCAGGCGGGGTGCTGAGGGGAAGCCGGAGAGGGCGAAATAGTGCGGTGGGCTGCATTTCTGTCAGCAGAAGTGATGGCTGAGTGTGAGCGTTATTTGTCTTGTGCTGCCACGCGGCCCTTGCACCAGCCTGGGCATTAATGAGAGGAGGCCGGACCACCCGGTAGGAACACGATGCGCCTCCGACGCGGGTGATCTGTCACACAGCCGTCTGGCTCGAGGAAGGAGAGACATGAAAGAAAGGAAGGTGAGGCGGCGGGACCAACTGATGGGGCTGCTATGCCACATTGGCAAACATATGTACTACTTTCTTTTTAAAAAAAAAAACATTCAATGAATGAGGTTGATGACTTCTGTCAAACCAGATCACCGATCTCAGAAAAGAAAAGTATTTCTGGAGGTAAAGCTCTTAACTATACAGCGAGGAGATGAAGCATCCATCTTGTCAACAAAACATAATTCAGAATCATTTTGATTTGGATAACAATTTCCATGCATCCATTTTCTTATCCGCTTCTCCCCACAAGGGCAGTGGGCCATACTGGAGCCAATCAGGGCAAGGAACCTTTCAGTCGAAGGTGACAATAGTTGTCACATATAAAAACATTTGCCAATTAATGCAAAGATATCACCAGATGAGGTAAGGATAAAGAAATGAGGGAACCATGACAAATGTTTCGTACTACATTTGGTAAAGAGTTTTTGGATTGCGTTGGAAGGCTGATTGATGGTGTGAGAAAAGTAGAAAATGGCCAATTTGTGGTGAACAATTGGAGGGGCCATCTAATCCACCAAGATACCTGTTTTAGATGGTCTTTTCTGCTACCTGTTTTTTCTGCCCAACAAATTCAGCTTCAGCGCTGCTGCGAAAGTGCTAAAAGGATAAAGAAAGAAGACAAAGCCACAGCTGGGTACCGCCGAGGTAATTCCCCGCGGAGGCCAACAACACACCTGAGGACGTAGACAATTTTCACTCCTGATTACAGACACTCAAATCAAGTACGAACTTAAGTAAGAATCTACTTTCTGTGGGCGACTCCAACAAACACCAAGTGTTCATAAACAGTAACGGATATATATATATATATATATATATATACAGTAAAGTCTCGTTATATCGATATTCAAGGGAGTCCGAAAAAATATCGATATAACCGGGACTATCGATATATCCGACCCTGTTTGCATGTAATTTTCTCAGTACGTGCATAGAAATAGTATCGATATAACCGGGACTATCGATATATCCGATATCGATATAATGAGACTTTACTGTATATACAGTTTGTCTGCCAACCATGTATTTCCCATAAGAAACCATTACAAATGAGAAGAATCCGTTCCCAGCCTTGATAAGCCTTAAAACTACACAAAATATACCTTATTGTAGGCATAATAAATGTGTGATTGTATTGTCATTAAAGAAATAAACTGTATTGTATAATAAAGTTGTTTTATTTACCTTTGTGACGGTCATTGATGCAGTTGCCTCTTGATGATATCCGAGTTACACTGTGTCATGATGCCAAAAGAAATGTTAAATGTGTTTTCTGTATTTTGGATGGGAGAAAGGTGCGCATTTCTCCCCATCCAGAACAGTAGAGTTGCGCGACCACTAATTGACTCTGAGAAGGTGATTGCAACCACCTGTGAATGGCCAATTGCCGCTGGGACCTGATTGGCCGGAAGCTCAGGTGAAGCACATTTAAAGCCAGCCTGAGCCAGTCACTTCGAGGAGGAAGAAGAGGGAGAAAGGACAGCCTGGAGAGCAGTGTTACCTGTGGTCTGCTGAAAACTGATATCAACTTCAAATAAAGAAAACTCACAATACCCTTCCTGCATCTGGCTGAGTGAACTTTTATCCTCTTTCCACCTGCTTGCTGTATTGCCGCACGACACGCAGCCCCAGGGCGCTGACTCTCGAACATCCAGGCCAACGAACCTTCGTCCCGCACAAGAAACTCCCAAGTTGGGTTACCTAACATGCCCAACCTCCACAGTTTCATCATCTAAGACAAGCTGCAATTCCCATGGTTTCTGAACCCAGAATTCCAGAAAGAAACGGAAGATGCAGAACGTCAGGAGCTGGAAGAGGATCTCCAGCGAGAATAACGGCAAGAATTTATCAGGGAGAGATTGGCACCCTGGACAGAAGGTGTTAATATTGTTGCATATGGGATCAAGTAAGCTACTGGCAAAGTGGCAGGGCCCATACGCTGTGACTAGGAGAATAGGACCTGTCACATATGACATTCTCTGCCCTGACAACAAATGTTATTGCTGATTATTTGACAAGAATGTCTGAACTCTGAGGAGAGGGGGTGAATGATGTCATGATGCCAAAAGAAATGTTAAATGTGTTTTCTGTATTTTGGATGGGAGAAAGGTGCGCATTTCTCCCCATCCAGAACAGTAGAGTTGCGCGACCACTAATTGACTCTGAGAAGGTGATTGCAACCACCTGGGAATGGCCAATTGCCGCTGGGACCTGATTGGCCGTAAGCTCAGGTGAAGCACATTTAAAGCCAGCCTGAGCCAGTCACTTCGAGGAGGAAGAAGAGGGAGAAAGGACAGCCTGGAGAGCAGTGTTACCTGTGGTCTGCTGAAAACTGATATCAACTTCAAATAAAGAAAACTCACAATACCCTTCCTGCATCTGGCTGAGTGAACTTTTATCCTCTTTCCACCTGCTTGCTGTATTGCCGCACGACACACTGTCCCATGCTAGCTGCTTTTCGTTAATCCTAATCATCCTCTTGCCTGAGACCGTAGACAACACAGAAACACCCTTAGCCACACGTAGCCATGGTCGACTTAGCATACTGGTAGTGGGATGCTAAGTCACACATACGCACACCTCGTTCGTGTTTCTCAATGATCGCCTTCTTCTGCTCGACCGTAATTTCGTTTTGTGTCCTCTTTGGCTGAACACGAGCCTGTGATGGGGTCTTTTTCGGTCCCATAATGGCAAAATTATCATTGATAACAACCCATTTATGCATTCAAGGAAAGGGGTGATGAAAACTAGTCCGCCAGCCACATTGGCGCTGTTCGACTGTGTAGTTTGGTGTACTTCCGCCGAAAACTAGTCCGACAGCCACCGTGGCGCTCCGTGTTGTTTGGTTTGTTTGCCGAAAAGTAGTTTGTATGCCACGAATATATTCTTGCGAATTTAATGTTCGTAAGGCGAAAGGTTTGTAAGCTAAAGCGTTCGTAAGCTGAGGTATCACTGTACGTATATATATTTTTTCTGCTCGTAAGTAGTGCACTGAAGAGGTGAAGGACGGAGTCACTGACCATTCCATCACTCAGTGCAATAAATGGAGGCAATCTGTAACCAAGTAAAGCAGCGGCTCGTTTTAAATTCCACCTCTTTTATCCAAATGAATGATGGAGTGTGATACAGTGCACTGTGCAGCTATATTAATATACATGAAAGGCTTTCGCCCTTCGCTAAATCAAGGGACTACCAACATTTTTTATTCAAATAACAAACAGCAAGGCTACTAGCAAACGCTGGACAAACCCATATTGAATCCAATACAGCAAAAACACCGAAGCCTTCGACATCAATCAGATTCATGAAAAAAGGCAGATCCACTGGTTAACACATGTAAACAATTGAATAGGCGTCCAAAATGAAGCTTTGATATCAGACCGTCTTGTTTCAGTGGAACTATAAGACCCTAAATGCCTACTAAATGAGACATTAAATTCTTCCTTTCAGCTGTGTAAAAGGTTACAAGTGCTGATTTTAATCTCCAATAATGTTTGAAGTGAGAGTTACAGGCCTCAGATGTATCAGTGTAAGTAAGGTTTTACCAGACAATGTGACAGACTTTATATTTCTTTCCACGTCAGGCCTCGAGTGATGTTACAGTGCCAGAGGGGCAAACAAATACAGTACATACATTTAGCTCCCGGCAAAATCTTTGCAATAGAGACTAATCTCGTAGGTCACAATTTAGTACTATTAAATAAATGTTATTTCCCATTTGTCTTCATGAAGGCATGTTGGGACCACAGAGAACATATTCCATGAACGGTGGCGCAAGTTGGCACGTGTAGAACTCACATTAACAAATTACACCTGCACTGCGCCTCCTGTGCCATATGTCACCCGCCCTGAAATGGGAAAAGTGCCCCACCACCACTACCGCCGCCACCTTAATAGCCCTGACTTGTGAGATGTAAACATAAGGTCAAGGTCCGTTCCATCACTGGTGGAGGTGGTTGGGTGGGCTGAGTGGGTTGTAGTGAGAATAGGGGGGTGTCCCAATTGTGATAGATGTTTTTATGTTGGAAGAGGGGGACGGATAACTTGGGCGGAGGCCTTGAAAAAAAAATACATTTAACAAAAAAACAAGGAATTACAGACCAGAATGTTATGAGAATAATAATAGAAGTATATTCTATTTGTGAATTTCTGCACTGTTTTGTCTTTAAATAAAAGCATTTGAGAAATTCACAATTTGTTATTATTCATTGTCACTGTTGTATACATTATTATTTTTCATTTCATGACTCAATTCCTTTTTTAATCAACCACTCATCAATTATTTAAGCACGTAAGAATTGTATATATATGTATATATAATGTATTTTATATTGGAAATCACAGTGATTGGTATCAATATCAGGATCAACCAATCACAAGCCAACCAATGATCACCGCTGCCATTTTAAAGACTTCATTTTAACACTTCTAGTTTTAATCCCTCCCAAAACTGCCTCGTGTCCCGATTTTTCAAAGGCTTCCGGTAGTTACCTTTGGAATTAGAGGAAAATTATGACTAGTTAAGACAATGTAAAATTCCTGTATATGCATCAAAGAATTTTGGAATTGGGGCCTTTTCAAAAAACACATAGCAGGGGATATTGTCGATGAACCCATTCATCGTGCATATGCCGCACACCAATGAGTCAGCCATGCTACGTCCTGATAGGCACGTTATAGCAACTTCTGTCCTTTTTTAAGTCATGTATGATGTTAAATGTTGGAGAAGAACTGAAATGATCTAGTGTTTTCACAACACATGCCACTTTTCACGCTACAATTTATGCTTGCAATGTTGTTGTGTTTTAATTATTTTGTGTTGAACAAGTTAAATTAATTCATTCACTGTCATCCTAAAATTTATTCGGGAATTGAAAATATGATGTGGAGCGCCATTCCCGAATTTGTTCAGGTTTTGGTTTTTCTTGCGGGGGTACTGACAAAGCGCTGGTAAGACCTCAGGCAATGTTTTTCCCCTTCCACAAGCATTTCCTTGTATTCCATGTTCACGCTTTGTTACAGCTTCAGCTGTTGTTAAAGCCCCTTATAAAACCATTATGTATGTATTGCATTGTATTTTGGACAGCCACCCTCATTTAAAGCTCATATAATTCCAGACCCATATAATTTAGGAATTAATTCTTTTTTTCTGATTAAAGAAGAGAGTCTAACGTTTTGTACACTGTTTTGTAATCTTTATGTAGTCCCAAAACTCAATATTCTGTGGGTCTTGCAATTTGAGTGAAAATGACAATAACCCTGGCACTGGAGTGGAAACATTTTGCATTGGCAGTGAATGAGGTAACTTGTGTAACTTGTGTGCGTATGTGTGTGTGTGTGTGTGGGGGGGGGGGGGGTAAAAATGTGGTCTCTCTATAGATATAAATGCATTGCTGCTAGGAAAATGAGGTCTAGGTGGTTATAATACTAATTTCAAAACACCAATAAAGAGATGACTGATGGCAGGATGACACACATTCCCATTCAGCCTTTTGGCTCATCTGCGAAGGCATAAGCATCCCAAGCAGGCATGTGCTCCAACGAGGCCCTATAAGGGCAGTCTTTTAACAAGCAGTGAGTTCCATGACCTCAGCGACCATAAATCACACCACGGGCACGTGGTGTCGAGAGCCGTGCAAGTGCTCCCTTTGAGTCTCTAACTTGTATAATCAATAGATATAAAAATAAATGGCTTGACCGTTATTCTCTGTCTGCTATGCCACTCTAATAAAATCTCACTAATGCATATTTCATTTACTTTTATACTTATTGATCACCTGTACTCCTGTTAGTAAATCACGCGCTTATTGATCCTTCAATCGTCCCTCTGTCGGACAGCGCATAACCAGCCATTTGCACCTCTGATAAAGAGCTCGGCCATTGAACTTCCAACAGTAAATCTCTGCAAACTAACTTTTTCATTTGAAAATCCATGCCTCTTTAAACGTCCTATTATTTCACAGGGGCACGCCCAAAGTATGAAAACGAATCCAAATAGATTTATGCTAACGTGCTGTGGTCCGTGCCTCCTTCTTTACCGTCATTATAAAGAGGCCGAAGAGAAATGGGATATTAGTCCAAAATTATTGCCTTCCGATCAACCACACCTCAAAATTGACGATTAGCATCATGGTTAGCAAACTAGGAGAAAAAAAGCAATAACTGATTGTGAAGAGATTGTTGATTGTACTGTAAATATCAAATACCCGTTCTTTGATTTGAGTGTGATAATTCATTTAATCGAAAGTGCCATATTTTCTGTTGTATAAGGTGTACCCAAAAGGCTTGATTTCCTTCAAAAATGACCCTGTGCCTTATATATGCAGGAGCGCCCAATATATGTAATGTGGCGGGCACTAGGACCAGGCATCTCACCCAGCAGGTGCAGAGGAGGGGGCGGTTCATGTTGCATGTATTGCACTGCTTTTGCTCTTCAGTTCAGATCCACTTGTTAGCACGTCTCCACATTTAGTCGTGTGTGCTCATTCCTCAACGGCTACACTGGTGACCCCGACGATGGAAATGTTCATGGCAACGGACGAAGATGTATCTTCTACGGCCATGTCGCCACGACCGGCGCCCAAACTCGCAGCTGCCGCCTACGCCGCGAAGTTGCCCGAGTTCTGGCACAGCGACCCGGCTTCGTGGTTCCAGCATGTAGAAGCACTTTTCCACCTACGAGGCGTCACGACAGATGACCTAAAATATTACATGGTCGTGGCGTCCCTCGACCAACCGACAACTTCTGCGCGCGCCTCCACGATGTGGGAAGTACGACGCGCTCAAACAACTGCTGCTCCGGCGGTTCACGCTATCGGCCTCCGAGAGAGCAGACAGACTTCTTTCGCTTCCCGGACTCAGCGACGGAACAGCAGTGGATCTAATGGACAAAATGCTGTCGCTGTTAAATTCGGATGATGGCGGATTCCTTTTCCCCCACATTTTCCTTCGCCAGCTACCACCCGAAGTGCGCGCCGTGCTCGCTAACTCGACGTGCCTAGCCACCGGCGACTATCGTGGCTTGGCGGAAGAAGCAGATCGAGCGCTTCTGGCAATACGGCGGTCAGCCGTGCAAATCGATCCGAACGTCGTGGCCGCAGTGGGATCGCAGAAGCGGCGCGGGAAAGCCACCTGCTATTTCCATCAGCGGTTTGGCGCCAAGGCTCGACGCTGCGCACCTCCCTGCTCCTACGAGACGACAGGAATCTTCAACGCCCGACACCCAGTAGCAGCCGTGGGCGCCAGCAACGAAAGCGAGCTGCTTTTCGTCACGGACTCCTCGTCAGGAAGACGTTTCCTTGTGGACAGCGGGGCACAAGTAAGCCTGCTGACGCCCACCGCTGCGGACAAGATGGCAGGTGGATGCGGGCCTGCCTTGTGCGCAGCTAATGGCTCGCCCATCGCTAACTTCGGTTCCAGGTCGGTGACTGTGCGTTTCCACGGACGGGAATTCAAGTGGAACTTTATTGTTGCCGCGACCACAGTTAATTAATTGCCGCCGATTTTTTATGTGCTCACGGACATCTTGTGGACATTGCCAACCGTCGTTTGATTGACGCCATCTCTTTCGCCACTTTTCCGTGTGAGGCCGGAGGGCTCGGGGCGTTAACGCATGCAAATTATTTAACATCGGGTAAGGTTTATGAATGCCTGCTGACCGATTATCCGTCGTTAACCACACCCGCCTTTTCCAATGCCGATACTAAACACGGGGTAGAGCATTTCATTCCCACGGTTGGCCCGCCAGTTTTTGCCCGCGCTCGTCGCCTCGACGCGGCAAAATTGGCAATGGCGAAAGGGGAGTTCGCGACGATGGAGCGCTTGGGCATCGTGAGGCGTTCCAACAGCCCGTGGGCCTCACCATTGCACATGGTCCCCAAAAGTGACGGTTCTTGGCGGCCGTGCGGTGATTTTCGTCGGCTTAATAATGTAACCACACACGACCGTTACCCAATTCCGCACATCCAGGACTTTTCCGCACGTTTGGCCGGAGCCGTGATCTTTTCCAAAGTTGACCTCGTTCGCGGTTATCACCAGGTTCCGGTACGGGCAGAAGATGTGCCAAAAACTGCAGTAATAACCCCTTTTGGCCTTTTTGAATTCCTCCTTTTTGAATTTTTGGCCTGAAGGGGGCGGCACAGACCTTTCAGAGACTGATGGACTCAGTCTTGCGAGGTCTTGATTTTGTATTTGTCTATCTAGACGACATCCTTGTGGCCAGCCCTTCACCGGAGGAACACCTGTCGCACTTAACCGAAGTTTTCAAGCGCCTTGATTCACACGGCCTTATAGTTAACCCTGTTAAGTGCCAATTTGGTCTGTCCAAGATCGATTTCTTGGGGCATCGCATTTCTCCACAGGGCGCCATCCCCTTACCCGCCAAAGTGCAAGCAGTGGTGGATTTCCCCCGCCCGGCCACAGTTAAGGCTCTGCATCGATGAGAAGGTTTCTTCAGCCGTCATCTGTACAAAAGTGAAGTTCACTTTTGTACAGATGACGGCTGAAGAAACCTTCTCATCGATGGACCACTCCTGTACGACTGAGAGCTTACACAGACTTAAGGCTCTGCAGGAGTTTTTGGGCATGATCAATTTTTACAACCGGTTTCTTCCTCACGCAGCCGACCTCCTACAACCCCTCTACGGCGCCTTGAGAAAAAAGAAGGCTAACGACCCCGTCGAGTGGGCACCGCAACGAGCACAATCCTTCCAACGGGCCAAGGAAGATCTTGCGGGTGCAACTCTTCTGGTCCACCCAATCTCAACCGCACAGGTGGCTTTGACTACCGACGCGTCTGATGTTGCCGTAGCGGCGGTGGTTGAGCAGCTTGTGGAGAACGAATGGCAGCCCCTTGCATTTTTCAGTCGGAAGCTGCAAGATAACGAACGCAAGTACAGTGTTTTCGACAGAGAGTTGTTAGCACTCTATCTTGCAACGCGCCATTTTCGTTTCCTCCTCGAGGGGCGCCGGTTTACCGCATATGTGGATCACAAACCACTCACATTCGCCATGTCAAAGGTGACTGAACCGTGGTCGGCCCGACAGCAACGGCATTTGGCGGCCATTTCTGAATTCACAACAGACATTCAGCACGTGGCCGGCAAATGTAACCCTGTGGCCGATTGCTTGTCACGCGCGATTGTGTGTCCAGTCCAGCTCGGGGTGGATTTTTCAGAGATGGCCACCGCCCAATCTGAGGATCCGGACATCCACGAACTCAAGGCAGCAGGCACAGCCCTGAAACTTGAAAAGGTGGCACTGTGTGAAGGGGGTCCCGCTCTCCTCTGCGATGTGTCTACGGGTCGCACTCGTTCTGTGGTTCCGCAGGAGTGGCGTCGGCGAATTTTTGATTCTATTCATTCCCTCTCACACCCTGGCGTCCGGGCGTCAGTCAAACTACTTGGAGCCAAGTTTGTCTGGCCTGGGTTACGAAAGGACGTCAGGAAGTGGGCAGCTGCATGCGTGGCATGTCAGCGCGCCAAAGTCCACAGGCACACCCGAGCAAACCTGGAAACTTTTCCAATTCCGGACAGGAGATTTGACCACGTCCATGTGGATCTGCCCGCGCATTTCTGTCGTCCTGGGTCGCACGTTTCGGCACGCTATGGCCTACCACCCGCAGGCTAACGGGATGTGCGAACGCTTCCACCGGTCACTGAAAGCCGCGTTACGGGCCGCGCTGTCGGACGGTAACTGGGTCGACCAGGTTCCATGGGTCCTGCTCGGGTTACGTTCGGCCCCTAAAGAAGACCTTAACGCCGCCCCCGCAGAGTTAGTCCTCGGTCAACCACTCTGCGTTCCTGGTGAATTTCTGCCTGAAGCTTTGGGTGCACCTTCATTCCCCCTTTTGCCAGCAGAGCCCCTGACTCCAGCACCAATTCACCACTGCGTCCCCAAAATATTTGTTCCGTCTGCGCCCACCGCTCTCCCCTCCGACCGCCGTACGACGGCCCGTTTAGAGTGCTCGAACACGGTGAAAAGAGTTTTGTGCTCGATATGGGTGGGCGGAGGGAGGGCATTTCAATAGACAGGCTCAAACCGGCTGATTTAGTTGCAGGCGAGGACATTTCGCCTGCCCAGGCCCCACGTCGCGGACGCCCTCCGAAACCTCCAGCCTCACCGCGGCATGCCAGTGTTGAGTGTCGTTCCCCCACTGAGGTCTCACCCGAATCACCTTCACCACCGAAAGACGGACTGCGTAGTTGTTGGGGCAGGCTGGTTAAGCCCCCTGCAAAATTTTCACCTTGACCTTCCTTCTGGGTGTTCTGGGCGGGGGCTGTGTGGCGGGCACTAGGACCAGGCATCTCACCCAGCAGGTGCAGAGGAGGGGGCGGTTCATGTTACATATATTACACTGCTTTTGCTGTTCAGTTCAGATCCACTTGTTAGCCGTTGGAATAAACACGTCTCCACATTTAGTCGTGTGTGCTCATTCCTCAACGGCTACAGTAAATTCATATTGAGCCACAACAGGTCTCGCAACTACCGTCAGCGGCCACCGACTCCATTTCCCCCTATAGAAGATGTAGTGCGTAACAGCCTCTATTTTAGCGTCTTATAATGTGGTGTGCTTTATATTTGAGTGATACTGATCCATCTCAAAGACAAAATTGGAAACCCTCGCAGTAGCTGATGGTGTAGTGGTAGACTTGCCTGATTTGCGAGTGGGCAGCGTGGAATCGATTTCCATTTAAATGATGTGAATGCAAAAACAAACATACAAATAAAGCCTCTGAAGATGGAGGACACTGATTCGTTGTGGCGACCCCTGACTTCCAACGGGCCAAGGAAGATCTTGCGGGTGCAACTCTTCTGGTCCACCCAATCTCAACCGCACAGGTGGCTTTGACTACCGACGCGTCTGATGTTGCCGTAGGGGCGGTGGTTGAGCAGCTTGTGGAGAATGAATGGCAGCCCCTTGCATTTTTCAGTCGGAAGCTGCAAGATAACGAACGCAAGTACAGTGTTTTCGACAGAGAGTTGTTAGCACTCTATCTTGCAACGCGCCATTTTCGTTTCCTCCTCGAGGGGCGCCGGTTTACCGCATATGTGGATCACAAACCACTCACATTCGCCATGTCAAAGGTGACTGAACCGTGGTCGGCCCGACAGCAACGGCATTTGGCGGCCATTTCTGAATTCACAACAGACATACAGCACGTGGCCGGCAAATGTAACCCTGTGGCCGATTGCTTGTCACGCGCGATTGTGTGTCCAGTCCAGCTCGGGGTGGATTTTTCAGAGATGGCCACCGCCCAATCTGAGGATCCGGACATCCACGAACTCAAGGCAGCAGGCACAGCCCTGAAACTTGAAAAGGTGGCACTGTGTGAAGGGGGTCCCGCTCTCCTCTGCGATGTGTCTACGGGTCGCACTCGTCCTGTGGTTCCGCAGGAGTGGCGTCGGCGAATTTTTGATTCTATTCATTCCCTCTCACACCCTGGCGTCCGGGCGTCAGTCAAACTACTTGGAGCCAAGTTTGTCTGGCCTGGGTTACGAAAGGACGTCAGGAAGTGGGCAGTTGCATGCGTGGCATGTCAGCGCGCCAAAGTCCACAGGCACACCCGAGCAAACCTGGAAACTTTTCCAATTCCGGACAGGAGATTTGACCACGTCCATGTGGATCTGCCCGCGCATTTCTGTCGTCCTGGGTCGCACGTTTCGGCACGCTATGGCCTACCACCCGCAGGCTAACGGGATGTGCGAACGCTTCCACCGGTCACTGAAAGCCGCGTTACGGGCCGCGCTGTCGGACGGTAACTGGGTCGACCAGGTTCCGTGGGTCCTGCTCGGGTTACGTTCGGCCCCTAAAGAAGACCTTAACGCCGCCCCCGCAGAGTTAGTCCTCGGTCAACCACTCTGCGTTCCTGGTGAATTTCTGCCTGAAGCTTCGGGTGCACCTTCATTCCCCCTTTTGCCAGCAGAGCCCCTGACTCCAGCACCAATTCACCACTGCGTCCCCAAAATATTTGTTCCGTCTGCGCCCACCGCTCTCCCCTCCGACCGCCGTACGACGGCCCGTTTAGAGTGCTCGAACACGGTGAAAAGAGTTTTGTGCTCGATATGGGTGGGCGGAGGGAGGGCATTTCAATAGACAGGCTCAAACCGGCTGATTTAGTTGCAGGCGAGGACATTTCGCCTGCCCAGGCCCCACGTCGCGGACGCCCTCCGAAACCTCCAGCCTCACCGCGGCATGCCAGTGTCGTTCCCCCACTGAGGTCTCACCCGAATCACCTTCACCACCGAAAGACGGACTGCGTAGTCGTTGGGGCAGGCTGGTTAAGCCCCCTGCAAAATTTTCACCTTGACCTTCCTTCTGGGTGTTCTGGGCGGGGGCTGTGTGGCGGGCACTAGGACCAGGCATCTCACCCAGCAGGTGCAGAGGAGGGGGCGGTTCATGTTACATATATTACACTGCTTTTGCTGTTCAGTTCAGATCCACTTGTTAGCCGTTGGAATAAACACGTCTCCACATTTAGTCGTGTGTGCTCATTCCTCAACGGCTACAGTAAATTCATATTGAGCCACAACAGGTCTCGCAACTACCGTCAGCGGCCACCGACTCCATTTCCCCCTATAGAAGATGTAGTGCGTAACAGCCTCTATTTTAGCGTCTTATAATGTGGTGTGCTTTATATTTGAGTGATACTGATCCATCTCAAAGACAAAATTGGAAGGGGAAAAGCCGAAAGGAAAAGAAGAAGCAGAGTGTGAATGGTTGTATGTCCCCTGGCGACAGGTTCAGGGTGTAGCCCACCTTTTGACCAGAGTTTGCCGGAATGTGAAGTTGATTTTCAATGTTCGTCACGATAGTCGTTAATAATTTTCCATGTAGCAATTTTTTTTAAAAAAATATCTTTGCTTAGTCATTGATTTTTAATTTTTTGTGCTGAGAGCAGCAGATTTTATAGTGCTTCTTGCTCGGGAGCTTCTAGAAAAGCCCTTGGTCATACGAGCAATTACACAGCAACTAAATTGTCTCAAAGACACAAGGACACAGAGTTTTAAAAAACTGAGATGGATTGTATTCAGGTCATATGAGACACTTCTTTAAGGAGTAGCGATCCCCCAAGGGGCGGCTCAAAGATCAGTGACAGCGGGTCAATTGCAATTTTGGAGTCCACATCCAAAAGAAAATATATCAATTAAAAAGAATGAATCAAAAGATGGTTACAAAGTGACGATCTATTTTCATCAGGGTCCACAGCGCTTCAGGTGTGAGCAGGATCTCAAGATTAATAGAGTTATTCAAATGAATCAGAAAGGATTAGAGTCTCCAGGGAACAAAGTCAATGGCTTCCAAATCAATAATCAATAGGCCACTCACACCAATATACTAACTGCTGACACTAAGATCTCACAATTAAAATGAAAATGAGGAAAGGAGGAGGGGGACGGGACTATGATTTATCTCACCGCATGAAATAAGTCAATACAGAGAAGCTGCTCAGGTGTGAAGCGGCCCGAGCATTACCCAGCAATCCCACGCAGGGTTTTGAAGGCAAGTCCCGCTCTGTGGCCAGGATAAGTGGTGCGCAAGGCCCCGTCTCAGCCGTCAACGCTTAACATCCAAACGCCCATTGTTGCCGTCACCCCGCGCCAAACGGGAGATGACAGATTTTATTAATATAATGTCGTTTCGGCGTAGATTGAGTACAAGATTAATTCGTACACTCGGCCCAGAGGCTAAACACTTTTCCTCTCTGGCATCCAGGGTTACAAATCCATCAAGCCAGCAGATGGTACGATCCTCAAAAGAAATAGAAATGGAATTTTGGAAGAAAAAAATGAAAGGAGGTCATTTAGGGTTTGTTTATAGCTGATATTTGTGAATGTAGCTTTGCAATGTGTTTGTTTAATTTTTTTCTGCATCTATCCATTTTCCAGACTGCTTTACCCTCATTAGGTTCGTGGGGGTGCTTTAGGCAATCCTAACCGTCTTCTGACACTCTCACACTCACACCAAGGGATAATTTGGAGTGTTCAATCTGCCTGCCGTGCATGTTTTTGGAACGTGGGAGGAAACCGGACGACCCAGAGGAAACCAACGCAGGCCGTGGAGAACATGCAAACTCCACACAGGGAGGCCAGACCGTGTTTTATACTCACAGCCTCTGCACTGTGAAGGCCGCATGCTAACCACTCAACTACCTGGCCGACCCGGTTTTATTTTATCCATCCATTGTCCCTACTGCTTATTCCTCATTTTGGTCGCGGGGGGTGCTGGAGCCTATCCCAGCTGTCTTCGGGCACGAGGCCGGGGACACCCTGAATTGGTTGCCAGCCAATCGCAGGGCACACAGACGTACAATTTGGAGTGTTCAATCTGCCTGTCATGCATGTTTTTGGAATGTGGAAGGAAACCGGAGGACCCGGAGGAAACCCACGCAGGCCACACAGGGAGGCTGCACCGGGTCTTGAACTCACGGCCTCTGCACTGTGAAGCCTGCGTGCTAACCACTCAACTAACCTGGCCGACCCAGTTTTATTTTTTTTAAAATTTTGTTCAGGTGACAGTGGAGTAAAGCAAATAGTAGCAAACGGGTGCCAAGTGCATGTGCCGACGTGGGTCATAAGGATAGAAGAAGCCACCTCGCTGGAGAGTGGATTTGAGCAGCTCGGGGAGACTGATTTAGCTAGCGCCATCCGGCGGGACACATCACAAGCCCCTCTCACCGTTCCCTCCCTCTGCCTCATTCATTTGGGAGTATGATTTATACTTTTTGAAGTGAAGGGTCTTGAATCCCACTATAAAGGAATTAAGAGGTCTCCCCTGAGTCTGCCATTCAAATGAGAGCATGGCAGGGATATGAGGGCTTTTTAACACAGAGAAATTAGTATTCACAATGGCTCAAACTGGAATCTGAAGGAACCTTTCAGGTGGAGAAGAAAGAATCTGTTTGGAGAAGAACGCCCTAAGAAGTCAGGGGGTTTTCATAGCACTCGTGTATTTGCCCCTCATCAAGGAGAGCTTTGGGAAATAACTCAAGAGCAGGGGAGGAGGGGGTAAAAGTGTGTGTGAAACCAAATTAAGCATGCGCCATAAATAGGCAATCTGTACTTCCGCAGTTGAGAGGCCAAAGGGGTCCTCTGCCCCCATACACATGCAACAGTTCCCCGGTATGACTGGGAGCCATGAGATGCTTTCATAAACATCTTGAAGAGAAATTTTGTGGGGTTTTTTTGGGAGGGGGCTGGGCGGGGGTTGCGCCGTGTAACCACCATGTAGCATTACAACTGTTCCGTTTTGCTATACTGACCTTGAAAAGTTTTGAATTAAAGTGTCGATGCATCCAAGTGTTTCTCTGCAGTTCCGACTTCAGGCTGAGACAAGACAACCATACAGATGCAACTAAACTTTGACTTCATCTGCCTGCAAAATCTGCTCTCGCTAAATCATTTAGAGTGAGTCAAATGCAAAACACCAAACCGAACTGGACGTTCTAAGCACGTTACCCATAGACGGATGGATTAATTTATTGCCGATATTATGACATTACCATTTGCAAGAATTAAAGTTGAAACTGTTGCCACTGTTGTTGCCTCACTTCTTCTAAATTGTCATGCAGCAATAAATACCACTTCAAACCATGTAAAGAATTAAAAACATTCTGGAATTTGTTTTTCTTAAATGAGGGAAAAAGCACACAAGGTGTTAACATACGGTTGATTTCTCTAAGTACCAGCGACCTGCACACTAGACTGGATGCATTTAATGGAGTCCATGTTCATCAATAAATCGAGCTTCATCAGAAAAGACTGAATTGTTTCTCCAATAGGCCAGCGAGAAGATTTGACCGTGTCATCAATGACCAACTTGTACAGGATGGCTGTAGTTCAACAGAGGGCAAAGGGGAGAGCTTTTGGACAATTTGCCAATAGGACATCCCGTTACAAGGGGACAGAGACTGCTAATTAACATTGAAATTATTAGTGGTGTTTAGACTACAAGGGAAAGGTACGGAAATACAGAATTGCACTTTTAACGAAACATACCTGCGATTAAAAGAGACAGAATAACAATACAAATAAGATTGGCTTGAGGAGCCCGCGATAAGAAGAAAGGAGGGTCAGCGCAGAGCGCCAATGCGTATGTGGAACTGTCGCAGCTTGGAATTGAAGTGGATTTATGTGGGACAGGAGATGTGAGACAATCTCTTTTTGTCAATGGATGCTACGTGTTTGCTTTCAACATTTAGCTTGTAGTAGATGTGCACATTGCACCATGACGTCCCTGATCCACTGGTGAAAAGGATGCTTTGATCTTCTCTTCTATCTTCTGGAATTGCTTCATGTCACAAAGAGGGTGCAGAAAGTGGTTAAGAATGAATGACTGTCTGTGTCTTTGTGTTGTCAGATTATTTGTCATTTAGGTTTTTTTTTTGTTCTTTTGACTTGAAGAAGGCACCGCGAGAGTGGCTGCCTTTTAAGCAGCTTCTGTATTTTGTTTTTCTACTTTGTCTTTTCCTTCCCTCTTCCTTTCATCACGTTGCTGTTGTGAAATGTAAATTTCTCCACTGCGAGACTAATGAAGTGAAATCCAATCCAATTGGAGTAAGATGGGGGAAAAAATCATTATAATAGTTTTGTGGTGTGTATTGTTAATAATGAGGAAAATGTCAAATGCCAATGTAAGATAATAAAATAATAAATATATCATTTGGGGAGTAGATTGAACAGCACATTTATGAATGATCAGAAAATAATTTTAGCTGTTTTATATTTTCCGAGTCAGGCTGTATGGGGTCGTCTGAGAGATACAAAATCAATAGGCCACTCACACCAATATACTAACTGCTGACACTAAGATCTCACAATTAAAATGAAAACGAGGAAAGGAGGAGGGGGACGGGACTATGATTTATCTCACCGCATGAAATAAGTCAATACAGAGAAGCTGCTCAGGTGTGAAGCGGCCCGAGCATTACCCAGCAATCCCACGCAGGGTTTTGAAGGCAAGTCCCGCTCTGTGGCCAGGATAAGTGGTGCGCAAGGCCCCGTCTCAGCCGTCAACGCTTAACATCCAAACGCCCATTGTTGCCGTCACCCCGCGCCAAACGGGAGATGACAGATTTTATTAATATAATGTCGTTTCGGCGGAGATTGAGTACAAGATTAATTCGTACACTCGGCCCAGAGGCTAAACACTTTTCCTCTCTGGCATCCAGGGTTACAAATCCATCAAGCCAGCAGATGGTACGATCCTCAAAAGAAATAGAAATGGAATTTTGGAAGAAAAAAATGAAAGGAGGTCATTTAGGGTTTGTTTATAGCTGATATTTGTGAATGTAGCTTTGCAATGTGTTTGTTTAATTTTTTTCTGCATCTATCCATTTTCCAGACTGCTTTACCCTCATTAGGTTCGTGGGGGTGCTTTAGGCAATCCTAACCGTCTTCTGACACTCTCACACTCACACCAAGGGATAATTTGGAGTGTTCAATCTGCCTGCCGTGCATGTTTTTGGAACGTGGGAGGAAACCGGACGACCCAGAGGAAACCAACGCAGGCTGTGGAGAACATGCAAACTCCACACAAGGAGGCCAGACCGTGTTTTATACTCACAGCCTCTGCACTGTGAAGGCCGCATGCTAACCACTCGACTACCTGGCCGACCCGGTTTTATTTTATCCATCCATTGTCCCTACTGCTTATTCCTCATTTTGGTCGCGGGGGGTGCTGGAGCCTATCCCAGCTGTCTTCGGGCACGAGGCCGGGGACACCCTGAATTGGTTGCCAGCCAATCGCAGGGCACACAGACGTACAATTTGGAGTGTTCAATCTGCCTGTCATGCATGTTTTTGGAATGTGAAAGGAAACCGGAGGACCCAGAGGAAACCCACGCAGGCCACACAGGGAGGCTGCACCGGGTCTTGAACTCACGGCCTCTGCACTGTGAAGCCTGCGTGCTAACCACTCAACTAACCTGGCCGACCCAGTTTTATTTTTTTTTTTATTTTGTTCAGGTGACAGTGGAGTAAAGCAAATAGTAGCAAACGGGTGCCAAGTGCATGTGCCGACGTGGGTCATAAGGATAGAAGAAGCCACCTCGCTGGAGAGTGGATTTGAGCAGCTCGGGGAGACTGATTTAGCTAGCGCCATCCGGCGGGACACATCACAAGCCCCTCTCACCGTTCCCTCCCTCTGCCTCATTCATTTGGGAGTATGATTTATACTTTTTGAAGTGAAGGGTCTTGAATCCCACTATAAAGGAATTAAGAGGTCTCCCCTGAGTCTGCCATTCAAATGAGAGCATGGCAGGGATATGAGGGCTTTTTAACACAGAGAAATTAGTATTCACAATGGCTCAAACTGGAATCTGAAGGAACCTTTCAGGTGGAGAAGAAAGAATCTGTTTGGAGAAGAACGCCCTAAGAAGTCAGGGGGTTTTCATAGCACTCGTGTATTTGCCCCTCATCAAGGAGAGCTTTGGGAAATAACTCAAGAGCAGGGGAGGAGGGGGTAAAAGTGTGTGAAACCAAATTAAGCATGCGCCATAAATAGGCAATCTGTACTTCCGCAGTTGAGAGGCCAAAGGGGTCCTCTGCCCCCATACACATGCAACAGTTCCCCGGTATGACTGGGAGCCATGAGATGCTTTCATAAACATCTTGAAGAGAAATTTTGTGGGTTTTTTTTGGGAGGGGGCTGGGCGGGGGTTGCGCCGTGTAACCACCATGTAGCATTACAACTGTTCCGTTTTGCTATACTGACCTTGAAAAGTTTTGAATTAAAGTGTCGATGCATCCAAGTGTTTCTCTGCAGTTCCGACTTCAGGCTGAGACAAGACAACCATACAGATGCAACTAAACTTTGACTTCATCTGCCTGCAAAATCTGCTCTCGCTAAATCATTTAGAGTGAGTCAAATGCAAAACACCAAACCGAACTGGACGTTCTAAGCACGTTACCCATAGACGGATGGATTAATTTATTGCCGATATTATGACATTACCATTTGCAAGAATTAAAGTTGAAACTGTTGCCACTGTTGTTGCCTCACTTCTTCTAAATTGTCATGCAGCAATAAATACCACTTCAAACCATGTAAAGAATTAAAAACATTCTGGAATTTGTTTTTCTTAAATGAGGGAAAAAGCACACAAGGTGTTAACATACGGTTGATTTCTCTAAGTACCAGCGACCTGCACACTAGACTGGATGCATTTAATGGAGTCCATGTTCATCAATAAATCGAGCTTCATCAGAAAAGACTGAATTGTTTCTCCAATAGGCCAGCGAGAAGATTTGACCGTGTCATCAATGACCAACTTGTACAGGATGGCTGTAGTTCAACAGAGGGCAAAGGGGAGAGCTTTTGGACAATTTGCCAATAGGACATCCCGTTACAAGGGGACAGAGACTGCTAATTAACATTGAAATTATTAGTGGTGTTTATATGTTGCAGACTACAAGGGAAAGGTACGGAAATACAGAATTTCACTTTTAACGAAACATACCTGCGATTAAAAGAGACAGAATAACAATACAAATAAGATTGGCTTGAGGAGCCCGCGATAAGAAGAAAGGAGGGTCAGCGCAGAGCGCCAATGCGTATGTGGAACTGTCGCAGCTTGGAATTGAAGTGGATTTATGTGGGACAGGAGATGTGAGACAATCTCTTTTTGTCAATGGATGCTACGTGTTTGCTTTCAACATTTAGCTTGTAGTAGATGTGCACATTGCACCATGACTTCCCTGATCCACTGGTGAAAAGGATGCTTTGATCTTCTCTTCTATCGTCTGGAATTGCTTCATGTCACAAAGAGGGTGCAGAAAGTGGTTAAGAATGAATGAGTGTCTGTGTCTGTGTTGTCAGATTATTTGTCATTTAGGTTTTTTTTTGTTCTTTTGACTTGAAGAAGGCACCGCGAGAGTGGCTGCCTTTAAAGCAGCTTCTGTATTTTGTTTTTATACTTTGTCTTTTCCTTCCCTCTTCCTTTCATCACGTTGCTGTTGTGAAATGTAAATTTCTCCACTGCGAGACTAATGAAGTGAAATCCAATCCAATTGGAGTAAGATGGGGGAAAAAAATCATTATAATAGTTTTGTGGTCTGGATTGTTAATAATGAGGAAAATGTCAAATGCCAATGTAAGATAATAAAATAATAAATATATCATTTGGGGAGTAGATTGAACAGCACATTTATGAATGATCAGAAAATAATTTTAGCTGTTTTATATTTTCCGAGTCAGGCTGTATGGGGTCGTCTGAGAGATACAAAATGATGGTGCACTCCCAATTCGTTGTTCAGGGTATAAAAAGTGCCTTTGGGGCAGAGGCCGTCTCCGGAATTGGGGAGCTGGTAGCAACCACGGAATGAGATTGCTGCATGTCGCCCGCAAAGAATGAGTCGCTCTCCTCATCATCACCTGCACGAAAGACACGGTAGATATGGCATAAGTGATCATGTTCCTGTTTATTGTTGTATTTTGTCATGCAGCATGCTCCATTTAGGTATTACTTGCCTTTACAGAAATACAAAGCGTACCTTTCATACCTTATGATTTTCTAATTGTGTTGTCAGAATAATTGATTTGGACATTTTACACAGTGGCGAACCGTCAAGGCCAGAAAAGCCTTGTCTCCTGGCCTAAAAAATATCTGAATCACGGACTGATGTTAATTATATTTTGTCCTTGAATTCTTATAAAATGATTTCAAATTGTCTTTCAGCTTCATTTCATTTTTCCCCTGTTGCGCTGCTTCTATATGTGTGTTTTCATATGTAAGCATTTAACCAATAACATTTCAGCCATCATTAGTTACCAGGGTCAGAAATCTACCTGGATGCATTCACATTCAGTTTTGCAGGCCCTGTCACATTAAATGTGTCGACCAAACTGTTTCTCTAACCAATCAGATTTCAAGTTGGCAACCCAGAATGCCTTCTTGAAGGTGCTGGTCAACGTCAGAGTTTTTGCAAACTATGATTGGCTAGTCACAAGCCAATCATAGTTTGTGAAAACTGTTCTGATCACAAGCCGCAAATGATAAGAGCTTACTGATACAGAACTAGCGCACTGTATCAGTCAGTAGCGAGCTTCATAAACAAATATATTGTGTTGATTTAATAGCAGTTTTGTCAACCCACCATGGCTGGAGGAGGAGAAGAAATGAATTTGATTGGAGATTTACTGTTAAATCCAGTTTCAAGATGGACTTTTCAATAAAAAATGGACATCATTAAGAAAGGTTAATTATATTTCCTGGCAAATGGTACCCTCTAGTGGACTTGTAGTAAATCACACCTCACTTTTTTCAGTTGTAGCACTACTGAAGGCCTAGCGATGAAATCCACGGCCCGACACCAGTTTTACAATACGTTCAGTTAAATTTACTTGTTCATGGAGCATTACAATATGCACATGCACAATAAACCCCTGCAACACGAAAGAAATAGTTTGGCCAGCATCTTTCTACGAACCCAAAACACTACTTCATATTGCTTTTCAGCAAAGCATTTTTTATTGGGAAAGGCTCAGGAAATGGGAAGAAAAAAAGGAAGAAAGCTGATTTCACACTGTGATATTCTGGCTCTCAGTTAAAAGTAGTAACCGCACCGTGATAGGATGTCTAATGAAACTTCACAAACAAATACTACCAAATAACATTCTTTGGGAAAAGGCAGCGGGTGAAACAACTAGCGCCTCACATGTTAGTCAGAGCCTTGTGCATTTGTGAGTTAATTAATCCGATAAGTAGACAGCACTAGTTTCGTCCCAAGACAGGAGGCTCCTCTCAGACCTGTCAGTCAGCAGAGCCGGAAGAGGCACCATGCCTCTCATAGTCAAGGTGTAGTGACAACTGTTAAATCAGAGGCCGACTGGCCACACCACGGCTAATGAGATTAGCAAAGGCTTCAGCGCTCATTAACACGACATGACAACGTCTTATTAGAGTCGCCTGGTTGCCCAGCAAACAGCCCGTTGGAGCAAAACCGCTCGCTTTTTCTGGATGCAAAATGAGCAAGCTTCTGTTGAAATTTGATGTTTGGTTGTCTGATTTGAATGTTTGAAAAGAAGTTACCTTGCCTGCCGTCATCATTGGAGAAAAGGTCTGCGTCACTGCTACAGGTACTGCTTGTTTCACTGCAAAGAGAAAAGCAAACAAACGCATGGCATGAATAGGGACACTGACCCATTTCTTTATCACCGGTGATTCTCTTTAAATCTGTATATTGTAAACCCAAAGGGTTTTAGGTCAAGCAATATTATAGCATCAGAAAAGTGAACAATGGAAAGCCAAAAATGCACATGTGACCGGTCAAGCCACTAGTGAACACATAGCAATCAATAATAACAATAAAGTAGTTGTCTGTAGCTGGAGGTCGACATAAATGGAAGTGGCAATAAAGGCACAGAGCTTGCCACGTGATCCCTCGCCAGCATGCCAAACACAAAGGCAAAAGCAAGCGACTCTGATCCAAGCCACCGAGTGACATGCACAATCTAATTGAATATCCTCCGCTGTCAGCTCCAATCTAAATCGGGCTACCGTTGTGGAGGATGACAGCAGAGTGAAACGCATTCCCTGCCCCTCCCTCTGGGTGTGCCCCACGCATGCGGAGGCTGCTTGCGCACACAGCAACTGGACAACATCTGCTACGTGTTGACTGGACTGCTCATCGCCACACCTACGGGCAACAACGGTGTCTCCGCCTAACCCACACCTCGGATGACTTGTTCTGTGACCTTCCAGATGCTCCAAGGTTATGGGGCAATCAAAGATGCTAGTAGGTAATGTAATCAATGATCAGTATGTAATTTTCGGGCCAAACATTCGGCGACCACGGCATCCATCCATTTGCCCTGTACCTAGATCGCTTCCTATTTTTTGAGGTAGTACATGGTGTAAAATGAAAAAAAATATATCAATATTTTGCATCTGTAGGTAAGAGTAAATATTTACTGGCTTGCATTTTACATGTTCTTCACCAGCACTGACCTTGCAAAGCACTCGAGGATTGAGGGTCCTATATGTGCTGATCCATTGCATTGCCATATTGCACACGCCTGCCAGCAACGGCAAGATCGGGAAAAACGCCCGTCCAGTCTGCACATCTTCCTAGACAGATGGTCCTGCAGCTTCAGCACAAGAGGCAGATGTGAACGGGTACAAGCCTCTCCGGGAATCTGGACCATGTCTGGCCCTTTCCAGACTGACTCCCCAGGCCACGGCTCATCTGTACTGCAACTTTGAAAGCATCACGTTGGCTGGCAGCTGCAGTACAGCACACAGTGTCATCACAGGACACAATTAGCAGTAACAAACAAACCTTTCAGGCTTTGGCCTTGTGTGCTGTAGTTTAAAGCATGCAAACGTATCATATGACCAAATTTACAGCTGGCTCTTGTTTATATTTTCTTGGAACATATTCTTGAAGATTCACATACCGTTGATAAAAGAGGCACATTAGGAATTAGTGTCTTCACCAAAGGATGTCATTTGACATCACTTGGAGGGCCACCTGAAATTGTTAACCTTATTTTATAGAGACCAAAAGCAACCATTTTCTCTCTTTGACCTCTGAAGTAGAGTGGAGAAACATTTTTAAAAACAAGCATGGCTGCTGTCTTGTATAAAAGTCAGAGGATATCCAAAAGGATGCACCGACAGCCATCCGACTATAAATTACTCCATAGCGGATTATGCCTCATCAAAACAAATAAGTCCTAATGAGCTAAAATGCCATAAATCCACAAACCAACAAAGGCAAGGGCAAAGAAGAAAATGGCATCTAAGTGTTTCGGTCCTAAACTTATCCCCCCCCCATGGCCCTATTGTCTCGATACAAGGCAAAGAAGTCAGGCAAAAACACAGTATCCAGATGAGCGCTAATCATTAGGAAATAATCCTCAACTCCTGGGAGAGGTCGTCTAGTTTGCTCAGAGATTACAGACTGGCCACCATTTATTGAGCCAGGCTGCCGAGGAATAAAGTGGAAGCACAGAAGGGAACACAACGCTGATAACAATGGATATATGAGCTCTTCAAACAAGCCACCGCAACCCAAATCCATGCCCTCTTCTATGGGTGTCTGATTATAAGGTTATCCCTTCTTCCCCGAGCTGCTGTAATTGGATTAGACTCAGAGATTTATGAAAATTAACTTGAGCAAATGTGGGCAGCTTTGCAAACTCCTTCAGGAGTTTGCAAAATATAAATTACAGCAAAACAGAGGCCTGCAAACAACTACATTGTTGTGCTCCTACTGGTGGCGAGGTGGGAGTCGCCCCCACCTCACATCCTGTGTAGCGTCTGACCCACAGGTGAGGCCGATTTGCGGGCCAGTCGGGGTGCCAGGTGGCCCCCTGGCCCAGCAGGCTGCACCCGCCCCAACCAAGGAGCCAAAATGGAGCTGCCGACATCTGCTTGCCTTGCACTCGAGTGGCTGAAGGCTCTGCTGTGTGTTTGTGGGTGTGGATGTGTGTGTACGCGCACATCAGGGGTGTGGGGGGGTGACCTTGAGGAGAAGCACGTTTGAAGCCAGCACACAACAAAGGTTAATGGAATGAACGGAGACCAACGGAATCTGAGTGCTTGAAAAGACATTTTCACAATGGCATCAGATGAAGCGTACTCTGTAGGATTATAAATACTGCTGTTGTACCACTGTCAACTCCTCATCGCTTGTAGCGTTCTTCCAAATGATTCACCTCCGCCCGGATGTTGCCATTAAGGCTGCTGGGCCCTCGCATCAGTGTGGCCAGTCTACTGAGCAGCAATCAGGAGCTTTGGCGTGGTATAAGTGAGAAATGATTGACAGCAGGCTATGCCGGTCCCATTTATTTCTTCTCCGGAGCTGTTTTCTGTCAAGGCGGCTATTGATTTTTCCATAAAGTAAGAAAACAAGTACCGTTTAGGGGCTTGGGAGGTCAGCGCGAATTAAACCACAAGATGTAAAGCCTTGTGCCTTGTCCCATTACGGTGAACCAAAAAACACTTTATCTGAAGTTTTTTTTTAGACAACAATCGGCTAACGATATCATCATAAAACTACAACTCAGCTCCGGGCATTTCGATTACAAGACTCTAGCTCACAGGTGTCAAAGTCAAGGCCCGCGGGCCAAATCCGGCCCGCCACATCATTTTTTTCGGCCCGCGAAAGCAAATCAAACTTAAACTCCATGATGATTGCTAAAATCTGAGCCAAAATTTCATATTTTTGGATGTAAACCACAATAAAAGTCATTATTCTTGACTTCAGATTTGAAAACGAGTTATTCATTAATTTGCTGTGTGCTCTATATGTAATATTTGAAGGGATTTAAACATTCGAATGGGTTCCCCAAATTCATAACGGCCCTCGAGAGGAAACCATAACTACAATGTGGCCCGCGGCAAAAAATGACTTTGACACCCCTGCTCTAGCTAGATAAATAGGCATGTCTTTGAAAAGAACTTTTATGAATGATCAGAACGTCTGTAATGGGCAGCATTTTCACAACCTCACTTTATTCAGCAGAAAGGTTGGTTCTGTTGAACAGTCTGCGGCTTGGAATTGAAGTGGATTTACGTGGGACATGAAATGTGACAGAGTCATTTTTCGTCAATGGATGCTACCGTTTCGTGTTTGCTTTCAACATTTAGCTTGTAGCAGACGTGCACATTTCACCATGACGTCCCTGTTCAACTGATAGTCAAGATCAAAGGATACTTTGATCCTCTCCTCGTTCATCTAGAACTGATTAATCCAACAAAGAGGATGCAGAAAGTGCTTAAGATTGAAAGATTGTCTATGTATTTTTTGTTGTGTCACATTATTGTTTATTTCGTTTTTTTTTTTTTTTTGGTGGTGTTGACTTCAAGATGGCGCCGCGAGAGTGGCTGCTTTTACAGCAGGTCCTGTGTTTTGTTTTTCGACTTCATCCTTTCCTTTCCTATTACTTTCATCACTTTGATGCAGCGAAATGTACATTTCTCCGCTGCGAGAATAATAAAGGCAAATCCAATCCAATCCAATACATTTGGAATATTTCAATCCGATATGAAGTTTGGGGTTTGAATCACAGCTTTAGCTCAGCCATGACCTGTTCCTTTCATATCGCTCATATTAATTTGAATGAATGAATCAGAAACTATTTAAATGCTCAACGTGTAATAAGGATTCACATTAGTATTCATCTTAACTAAATATGATGACAGATTTTCATTCACTCTCAGAGTCACAAAGACAACATAACTTATTCGATGTGGAATTTATCGATGAGAAGGTTTCTTCAGCCGTCATCTGTACAAAAGTGAAGGTTTCGGACGTTTCGCCTCCTATCCAAGAGGCTTCGTCAGCGAACTAAAGTCTGACTGGTCGTATCGGCCCCATTTATATATCCCTAATGTCCAGACCTGGTGGCGCCGGACACAGCTATGATAGGTCCCTACTCTCAGGTTGGGGGAGGCGCGGGACCCCCCCCTGTGGCCCCACTGATTGTTCCTACATTCCTGACTAACGATTGGCCTATTACACCCACTCCCCCCGGTATCACATCATCAGCATAACGACCCTCATCAGCATTGCGAAAGTTGCCTAACCTGTTTTGCCTGAGCAGGCTATTGTATGAACGATCCAAATTGAACCTCACACCACCAGACCGGTTTAATGAAGGATTTTGTTGTTTTATAAGAATCGCCTCTTTTACCCCCCTTTCAAACCATCTATGTTCTTTCGCTAAGATTTTAACCTCATTGTCGTCAAATGAATTTGTTGAGAATTTGTTGAGAATTTGTTGAGTCTCTGGGGAGACGAATTTGTTGAGTCTCTGGGGAGACTCAACAAATTCTCAAAAAAAGACTTTATCAACATCGCAGGGATAATACTAGTGGACCTCAATCGGCAGTACATTTGCACCTAAAAGCTACTAACCACTCATTTGACGACAATGAGGTTAAAATCTTAGCGAAAGAACATAGATGGTTTGAAAGGGGGGTAAAAGAGGCGATTCTTATAAAACAACAAAATCCTTCATTAAACCGGTCTGGTGGTGTGAGGTTCAATTTGGATCGTTCATACAATAGCCTGCTCAGGCAAAACAGGTTAGGCAACTTTCGCAATGCTGATGAGGGTCGTTATGCTGATGATGTGATACCGGGGGGAGTGGGTGTAATAGGCCAATCGTTAGTCAGGAATGTAGGAACAATCAGTGGGGCCACAGGGGGGGGTCCCGCGCCTCCCCCAACCTGAGAGTAGGGACCTATCATAGCTGTGTCCGGCGCCACCAGGTCTGGACATTAGGGATATATAAATGGGGCCGATACGACCAGTCAGACTTTAGTTCGCTGACGAAGCCTCTTGGATAGGAGGCGAAACGTCCGAAACCTTCACTTTTGTACAGATGACGGCTGAAGAAACCTTCTCATCGATGGACCACTCCTGTACGACTGAGAGCTTACACAGATGTGGAATTTATGCGATCGCATAATGTTCATCTCAGCAGCGACTTGGCTTGATCTAATAACATTCACACAACGATTGCCTGCCAGGACACTGACGCGGGAGCAGCATTAATTACAAAGTCTGGGAAAGGACTTCATCTCGAAACAAATCAATAGCATAGCAAGTCACTTATTTATTTGTGACAATATTTCTGGAAAGGAAATAATGAGTTGGCAGATGCCGGGAGGCAAAATGATCAAAGATCCCTCCCTGGTGATCATTTCAGCTATAGGAGACGAGGATGAAGAGGCTCCATCATTCATTTTTAATGTCAACTCGATACATTAAAGTGCAGCGGTATGAGTGTGATACATTTTTGGAAGGGGTCAGGAGAGGTTTAGTTAAGGACACAGTGCATATTGACGGGCAGTCACTTCAGGAGCGGTTATATGGAGCAACTTAACAGCTCCTTGTTTGATCGCTCAGGGGCTGGGGTGCGAGTAAACTTGAATGCCCCCCTCCCCCGACCCACCCATTACAACATCCAAACCACATACACACAGATAACTTGCCTCTACTTTGGCAGTTAAAAACAAAACAAAACATTGTTTGTGATAACTACTACGTAGAAGGTGCTGTGTAACAGACAAATAACTCTAAAATGAGAAGATTCTTATTTAAAGTTGATTCTTTACTTACAGTGTATTGTAGGTGTTCACCTACACCTATTTTTTAGATTTATTTGTCTGTTACACAGCACCTTCTACGTAGTAGTTATCTGTAAGTAAAGAATCTGCTTTAAATTAGATATCAAGTAGACAGGATGAACTTAGTACAACAAGAAGATTCTTGTGGAGCTACAGTATATATCTACCTCTCTGACACGATCTCAGCTGTGGCATCTCTGTGGTCCATGGACTCCACTGAGGTATTTCTTTTCCTCTCTCCACCTCGATGATTCTGCCCATTAAACCCGCTCTTCGATGTAGACGGATCCTGCCTCCTGGACGGCCGCGGGCTCCGTGTCCTTTCCATGGCAGATGCTTTTAACTTCTTGTGAAACCTGATCGGGATGTGTGAGGACACGCGTTTGGTCTTCCTCTTCTTCCTAAGAGGCTCTTCTGGTTTGTTCTCAGCTAAAGAGTCCGACTCGGGCCAGGAGAGCAGTCTGGTCCTGTTTAAGCATTGAATAGTGGATCGGTTCATAGCAACCATGTCATCCGAGTCACTTAGGTTGACCACCGATGATGTCCAGGTAGAGTTAGGAGGTGCTTCATTGAAGCTGGACTCTGATATTTCCATCCATCGCGGTTTTTGCTTGGGAGGATGGCCTGAAGACTCACGGCAGCGCTTGCGACCTCTGCATTGGCAAACTTGCCGCCTCTGGTTTAGTGGACTCAGAACCATTTCCACCCACAGCTCCCGGAACTGCTCTGAAGTTTGCTCCAAGGCAGATGTCAGGTCCTGTGCCAGCTCATCCATGATGATGCTGAAATGTAACAAGTGATTATCTGTAGCTGACTTTGAGTGAAAATTGCTTGCAGGACTTTTATCGAGTGAGATAAATGTACTGACAGAGATTCACTTGTTTTACACTTCGTGAAGTCAGAGCCTTGCTCCAAAGGACATTACATGGATTTGGCCACAATGGACAATTAATAATATTAAGAATAATACTAATCATTATCGATAACATTCATCCACTTTCCAACACGATTTACCCTCACTAGGATTGTGGGGGGTGTTGGAGCCTATCCCAGCCGTCTTTGGTTAGTCGGCGGGAGACACTCTGAACTGGTTGGCAGCCAATTGGATTGGATTGGATATGCCTTTATTAGTCTCACAGTGGAGAAATTTACATTTCACAGCAGCAAAGTGAAT